>NC_043963.1:49347706-49641347 GCF_902148855.1 Sphaeramia orbicularis
TATGTCTTCTATAAATTGAGGGGAAATTATTAAATTAATATGAATAGACTTTTGAATAAGTAAAGTGTTTTCAAAATATGGTAAGAATAGTAGCTGAAAACAGAGAAAAAAAAATCTGTTGGCATCTGAGAATGTACAGATAACCCTGCTAAAGCATGAAGGACTGACTGCATTGGTCACTGTGTATTCAGTGATGTGGAAAAGAAACATTGATAGTAAACTGGAGATGTAAACTATCAGGCAAGAAACTTAGAGGTGAAGAGGGACACTGTCCACTAGTCCATTAGTGCAGCGTATCATTTCAAGTGCTCAAAATACCAGGTGATTGCATAAGACTTAAAACATAGCTTGTTAAAAACCAGGGATGTCAAACATATTTTAGTTTGACATTCAGCCCAATTTGATCTGAAGTTGGCCGAACCAGTAAAATAACAGTGAAAAAAGTACCATTACATTATGAAAATGTTTACATCTACAAAGCTTCCTTAAAAATGTGTATAACATGAACAACCTGAAATGTCTTAAGGAAAATAATAGCAATTTTATACTATTATTATTGTTACTATTATTATGCCTCATCGTGTCATTTACACATATGCATTATAACTTTCAGATCACAGTGGATCTACAAATACACAAAACATTTAGTAACAGGCAGAAATTAGATTAGTGAACTGTGTTAGCATGCAAAATAAGTAAAGCTTACAAAACGGTTTGTTTTCCCCTAAGACATGTCATTAAGTGAAAACTCAGAATATTTTGGCTCCAAATGACATTCCAGTTTGATATTTTTGTCCTGACATTTCACATACTTAAAGTTTAAGTCCTGTCAGTGTTTGTAAATTCATATTTAACACGGTACATCTTGCCTGTGTTACTATGACAACAGCTAATTTTGCTGCACGATTTTAAATGCATGTTTGTCAAGATTAAAGCCAGACATCAGATAACATTTAAAGCATTGGAAAGCTTAAAAAAGTTAAAAAGTTAAAAAGGTTTTTCAAGGTTTTGAGTTCCCAACTCACTTCTGTGTCTCAACGCTAAAGGTGTGAACTGAGTCGACATCTGGTCGTCTTTTAAAGCATATGGACCATCTGCTGCTCAACAGTGTTCTTTATGGATGTGAAATGAGGCTCATGGATACACCCCTGGGACTTTGTAACTTATATTTGATAATGTTTTCATACAGGTTTGGAAATAATTGTTTTATCACAGTGACAAAGTAGTGAAAAGTCACAATCTGGAAAAGCCATGAAATGTTTGCTCTACAAATTGAGTGAAGACATTTGCTGGATTTAAATCATTCCAAACCGGGACATTTCCAAGTCGAATGAAAATGGCTAAGGTCACACCATTGTACAAGAACGGTGACAGACACCACCTCACAAATTACAGGCCTATTTCTCTTCTCCCACAATTCTCCAACATCCGAGGAAAAACTCTTCAATGATAGATTAGACACATTCATAGAAAAATACAAATTACTTTCAGACAGTCAATATGGATTCAGAACCGATTGATCAACATCACTACCATTAACTGAAGTCATTGAAGAAATCACAAATTCCATAGACAATAAAACATTCACAGTTGGAGTTTTCATTGATTTTAAAAAATGCATTTGATACCGTAAACCATGACATTTTAATCAATAAACTGGAACAGTATGGAATCAGGGGAGTGGTGCTGAATTGGGTTAGAAGCTATTTGGCGAACAGGAAACAGTTTGTGATGATGGGAGATTGTCATTCTGAGTGTTTGGGTATTGTGTGTGGCGTCCCCCAGGGGTCAGTGTTGGGACCTAAACGGTTTCTAATGTATATTAATGATATATGTAAAGTGTCTGAGCAAATGAAATTTGTTATTTGCTGATTACACAAATATTCTAGGAGCTGGTGAGGATTTACAGCAACTTTTTGACATAATCACTTCCGAACTAAATAAAACTAAATTATGGTTTGACAAAAATAAGTTGTCAATAAATCTGTGTAAAACAAAATTCATGATTTTTGGCAAATGTAAAACAAGTAATGAGATAAAGGTACAAACAGAGGGTGTAGATATAGAAAGGGTGAATCAAAACAAGTTTCTTGGAGTGATAATTGATGATAAAATTTGCTTGAAACCTCACATAAAATATGTACAAAAAAAACTATCCAGAAGCATCTCAGTCCTGGCCAGAGCAAAGGGTATATTAGATCAAAAATCATTTCATATTCTGTATAATTCATTGATCTTACCTTATTTAAGTTACTGTTTGGAGAGATGGGGAAATACATATACAAGTTCATTACAAAGACTTTTTATATTGCAAAAAAGAGCAGTAAGAATTGTTCACAATGTTGGTTGTCGGGAACACACAAATCCACTATTTATACAATCTGAAACTTTAAAACTCATTGACCTTGTGGAGTTCAGAACTATTCAAATAATGTATAAAGCAAAGAATAACTTACTGCCTGGCAATATTCAAGAAATGTTTTGTGAAAGAGAGGGAGTCTGTGATCTATGGGGAAAATTTAATTTAAAGATTCATAAAGAACGCACTAGGTTAAAAAGTTTCTGTATTACCATCTGTAGAGTAAAATTATGGAACAAATTGTGTGTGGAGATGAAACAAATATCAAACATAATTCAATTTAAAAAAGATATAAAGAATTGATTCTTGAGAGGTACAGTATTTAATAATGACAGTGAGGCCTGTTTGTTTATAGATGATGTTGTATTGATTAATATGCTGTAATTATTGAAGAAAATGGTTGAATTGTTGAGTCTGTATGACTGTACTGCCATCAACATTTTGTTGTGAATAATTCAGTTACTGCATTATGGATTGTTGTGGTTTGATGCTAAAATTAGGACAGTAGTATTGTTTGATTCTTGTATTAAGTTAATGATAAAGTTGTAAAAACACTGAGGGGTAAGATTAAATAAGTTTAGATTTCTTCCTACTCCTTTTCGACCATGCAATATTCAGACTTGTATGTGCTTGAAGATAGATTCTGTCCATTTAAATGTTATTTTGTTTTTGTCTTAATTTGCTTTGTTTTGTTTTATTTTGTTTCTTTGCATGTTCGAAATAATTAAATCAAATCAAATCAAAGACAACACAACCCAAATGTTCTTAATACCAAGTTATATAAAATGTACATCTGACATTGAAAAGCAATGATGAAACAATTGATGTTGCAACAGCAGAATATCAACAGCTTGCGTTGAGAAGCTGTTAGACTGAATCTGTCCAGAAAATCACAGGTGGTCTAACTAATGTTTGCAAAGCTCATGTGTGAAGCTACATCTAATCATGTTTGTTTTACATTCCCATCAGGTCCTTTAGTCTGTTTCTCTTGTAGTTGGTGCATCAGAAACCCAGTGTCCAGGTGGTGCCAAATATGTAGCTCACAAACACCACAGATGTCGTAGATAAGAGACAGCCTGCATCTGTTTTTATATTCATAATTTGCTATCTAACATTCATTAATTTTTCAAACCACTTAAATCTTGTAAGGATTGCAGGGGGGTGGAGCCTGTTCCAGCTGCCATTGGTTGAAGGCGGGATAACACCTGTTGCCAGTTCATTTCAGGGCTGATGTGTAGAGATGAACATGAGTGATATAGATTGATTCATTAATTTATTAAGTGCATGTTTTTGGTCAATGGGAGGAAGAACATGCAAGCTTCTCACAGAAAGCTGGAATGTGGTGGTTGGAATCGAACCCAGAGCCTACTTGCTGTGAGGCGATAGTGCTAACCACTGCGTTGCCCCCATCTAATATTTTTACCCAAAAACACAAACTGCTCTGATTTTAATGGACCACAGTTCACACATATTCATTTTTGTTTCACCAGGACACTCCCTCACGCAGTTCGTCCGTCACTGTGCCGACCACTTCCTCAACAGTGAGCACAAGGAGATCCGGATGGAAGCAGCTCGGACCTGCTCACGTCTCCTGACGCCCTCCATCCACCTGATTAGTGGACATGTAGTCAGTCAGACAGCGGTGCAAGTTGTAGCTGATGTGCTCAGCAAACTGCTGGTTGTTGGTATCACAGACCCAGGTAACAAAAGAAACAGCTGAGAGAAAAACACACTCCATACAGTGTTGATTTGGTCCTTTACTGTCCTGCATGGGCTTCTGAAGAACTGATGTTTTAATGTAGTTAAATAGCCAAACTTCATTTTTGCAAGCAACAAAATGAGTGTCATGGTCTTTTATTGACTTTATCTGCACATGGCTCAACTCATAAAGACCCAAACAACTGCCAGCGACCAAAAGCATCTACTGATCTAAAATGTTTTAATACCTGCCGATCCACTAATCCTACCAATGCATGTAAATAATTGAGATAAAAGGCAGTTTGTCATATTTACATGGTCATCAGTTTTGACCCATTTGAATGTTCAGAGGCTCTGTGGTGAACGTGGAAACGGTCATCTTCTACAACTTTGATTCACCAGTAAAACACATGGAATTTGACAAATGGTAGTAGTTGTAGATGCTTGTTTTTATGTTCAATTAATGATATATTTTGCTCTCAAGGTTTTCTTCAGTTTTCTGTTTTCATATAATCGCCTTTGAATTTATTTGAAGCTTTAATGAATATCTACATAATCAGTCAATTAAATCTAAGAAAATATAATTGCCTGATTTACATCCTCTGTATTTTACAAATACAAAATGCAGAGGATAATTTTTTAATTAATGGTGATAAATCACTTAAAGATTAGATTTAGAGTAAAAAATTCATTTGGAAGTTGACACAAAAGTAGTTTAGAGTTTTTAAGGGTTAATTAAACTTTATGATTGAAACTGTAATGTGCTAAAAATAGAAAAGGCCTAGAAGTCTTTGTTTCTTTCTTTACTTCAGACATTGTATGATGAGAATCCACATGGTATGATACTGATGATGATGTGGAGATGAGGGGAGCAAACATGTCTGACTGATGGATCTTTTTCCCTATAGATCCAGATATCCGATACTGTGTGCTGGCATCACTTGATGAGCGTTTCGATGCTCATCTTGCTCAGGCTGAGAACCTGCAGGCATTGTTTGTGGCGTTGAACGATGAGGTGTTTGAGATCCGAGAGCTAGCGATCTGCACGATTGGACGCCTCAGCAGCATGAACCCCGCCTTTGTCATGCCATTCCTGCGCAAGATGCTCATCCAGGTAGAGGAGATGCATAAGTGACAACACTAGAGCTGCATCTATCGATTATTTTTGTAACCGGTTAATATATTAATTATTTTCTTTGATTTAATTAAACAATTAGACTATAGAGCAGACTATAGAGCAAGTGCAATCATACAAATACCATGGGATGATAATTGATGAAAAACTGAGTTTTAATGAAAACTGCAGATCTGTGTTTAAAAAGGGCCATCAGCGCCTCCACTGCCTTAGGAAACTGGCACACTTCCACATTGACCGAACCATTTTAACTTTGTTTTATCGTTCTTTCATTGAGTCTGTTTTATCTTTTTGTCTGGTGGCATGGTTCAGAGACCTCAGTTGCAGAGAGAAACTCACTAAATCAAATAGTGAGATGGTCCAGTCACCTGATTGGTGAGTCCCAGTCTTGTCCTGCCTCCCTGTACAATAAACAGGTGCAGAGGATGGCTTCATCAGTTCTTAACACTGACTCCCATCCTTTACGAGGTGAATTTCAACTCCTTTCCTCTGGACGGAGGTTCTCAGTCCCAAGGTGCAGGACACAGCGTTATAAAAATAGCTTTGTTCCTGTTGCCGTCACTGAGCTCAATAAGAAATAGTGACATTGCACTTTACTAACTTATTTAGTTATTTATTCCATTTCTTTGCTCTATTTATTATTATTGTGACTTCAAATTTTTAAATTTTTAAATTTTATGTTCTTATCCTGGTTTTTATCCCAGATTGTTTTTATTTTATCTTTCTGGTTTTTATTGTGCTTTTATTGCATCTTGTTTTTATTTATTTGATCTTATTTATTTTATTCTTTTACTTATCCATGCTGCTATACTGATGAATGATGGAACACTGAGCACTTTTTGTCCTGTCTTTTTGTCCTATCTGTAAGCGTGATCAAGTGCCTGTCTTGCATGTTCAATGTATGTGTTGTTGTAATGCCAAGGCAATAACCTAGACTGCAAAACAAATCTACCTACGGGTATAAATAAAGTAACCTTGACATTGACCTTGAATTATTTGAACAGGCAAAAAATTGTAAAAATGAAATAGACGTATCTGAAAATGACAAAGAACTTGTCCTTTATTCCAGAACCAGCTGAAACAACAACCACAAAAAGTATAAAAGTAAAAGAATATATAAAAAATATCTATATAGCAACAACAATTACAACAGTATAAAAGTATAGGTAACAATATCTATAGATATAAACAGCAACAAACAAGTCAAATGACATCTACAAACAATATGTTCACTGCAGTTTTCACCACATTTGGATCCAACTCACTAACAACTTAAGATGAAATGAACATACAACTGAAAAAAACAGCAACAAATATTTGTAATGTTTGTGTGAAAGCTTAGAAGTTTAAAGGAGTAAGTGATGGTTCCAAAGAAGAAAATTGAACATGTTGTTTGGGTTGATCCTGGTGTCATGTGCATTACAATATGCGTCTGTGAAACAAGAGTGGAACCAATGTTTAAACCCCCTTTTCACAGGGGTGGCGATTGTTGAGAGATCCTTGAGCGATGAAAAAATGGCCAGATCTCTCAACGATTTTTCAGTGAGCGCCCAGCGATCACCAAGATCTCTCAATGATCTTCCAGTGATCTCCATGGTCTCCTCAAAGTTTTGACTCTGTCCAAAACAATCTCTCAACGATCGCCAAGGGAAGCAATCTCAATGAACTCTCAAGGCTTGCCCAACGAGCCCTGAAAGAGGCCTCAATGATCTCATTGATCTCCCAGTGATCTCTCAGCAATCTTTCAATGAATGCCAAATTTTTCCACCCTGAAGGTAGAGATGGTTGAGAGATAAATGAGGGAATGGGTACAACTATCTCGATGACCCCCCCCCCCACCTGATCCAGCTGACCAAACAGTTTAAAGTAGGGGGCCAAACGCACAATGAGCGCACAAGGATCTCCCAGACATTTGCACAGAAATGGCTATTTCGAGCCTTAGGAGATTGTTGATAGATTGGGCCAATTTTTGATCGCTCAGTGGTCACCCAACGATCTTCGTGCTGTGTAAAGGGGCCCTTAGCAGCAGTGAAATGAAAGAAACAAAGCTCCACTTCAGGAGGATTGTGATAATCAATTAATTTCAGCTCCAGAGAACACACAATATCAAAAGTCATAGCTCAACAGTGGAAAGATAATTGAAAGTAGTGCTGCAGTTGAACAAATTGTCTAGCAGAAAATAATATCTCGTATATATTTTTATACATTATTTATGTTATTAAAGAAGTCTTGACTGTATTCTTATGAAATTAAACTAAACTGAACTATACTGTCATCCACTATCTAATTATTTGTTCTGCTTAATTAAGATACAGAGTTCCCACTGGCAAATAAAAACTAAAATCCAATCTTCTGCAGTTTAGGCTTTGATGCATCCCAATATCAGTCTGAAAAATCATTTGGATTATGTAGTTTGTATTACTTTTAGAAATCTGCATAAACTTTTATTCTCTTGTAAATATACTGTCTATCAAATGTAGTCACCACAGAGTGGAGATTCTTCACTCGACTTTATTTGCAGCAAAGAATGTGTTTTACCTGTAGTTTCTTCAGGTTTGCTCAGCAAAGTAACAAAAGCACTTTCAGGTGTGATACATGGACACATGATCAATTATCACTGTGACTTTAGGGATATCATTGTGATTGTGTTTGTCCCATACTGTGACAGTGCAGGTTTCATGGTTCAGTACACATGTGAGCTTGGTGAATAGGACAATAGGACAGTAATGCTCCAATCCAATGGGTGCAGGTGAATCACCACTACTGCACAAGTCACTGCGACTTTTGCACAAGGTTAAACATTGACAAGAGAGAGCAAGAGAGTGTTCTGGTAAAATTACACCGAATGTTGATAGCATCCTAGCAATGCCATCATCCAACATAACTGTGTATTCACGCTGGAGGTATCATCCATGTGCAGCCCCTGTGTGACTGGATATAAACAAGGTTTTAAATTGGATTCTTAAAAAAATCTTAAATTCACCTTGTTGGAATCTGCAGAAACCTTGAGCTTTTTTTGTCCTGCAGAGGGCAGCAGAGGCCTTCATAATTTACAGAACATTAGGCACTTGCAGAACATGAAGATTTTCTTTGAATTTATCTAATTAACACTTACTTAAGGTAGAAAAGAATATGTAAAGTCATTTTTTACATACAAACAATATTTGGTGTTCATCTTTGGTTCCAGATCTTAACTGAGTTGGAGCACAGCGGTGTTGGCAGAAACAAAGAACAGAGTGCACGTATGCTCGGTCACCTGGTTTCCAATGCACCCCGCCTCATACGCCCATATATGGAGCCCATCCTAAAGGTACGATTGCTACACACATGGGCACATTTGTCTATCACCATGGGTCTATTATGTTTGACTGGGGTTTTATATTTTTTTTTAGTGGTTGTACGATGTAAAAGTATTGGTGAACCACAATTACTCAGTACCTGAAAATGAAAAATGAATGTGATAAAGTAGCTGTCTGCACTTACGTGAGTAGTTGGCTTTTTGGAAAGTTCACAATGAAACCCATTTCCTTGTCACTTTCACAGGCCCTCATCCTCAAGTTGAAGGACCCAGATCCTAATCCTGGGGTGGTCATCAGTGTTCTTGCCACGATTGGGGAGTTAGCTCAGGTAATGCTTAAGCTTTCTAACATTTTCTAACAATCACTGACTTAACATGCACATTGATTTTGACACTGTTATTCTGAGTATATTAATGTGAAATGTGTAAACAGCAATTTTTTTTAGAGTGGAGCATTTTCTTGTGAAAAAATATGGGGATAGACACAAACTCTGGTATTAGTAAGACTTCTATATAGCACTTTCACAATATGCATTCAGACCTGGGGATTCATCATGGTTTGTGACGCACTTTTGTTTTAGGTCACCTGGATAGATCTGGTCTGTTTCAGAGGGAGAAATTTATATACTTTTAAACATTTTGAGAGGACAGCTGTTTGGATGTAGCTGCACGTAAACAGGAATATTAGTGGGTCAGTCATTTTCATAAGGTATGTAAACTGTTTAGTTTTCAGAATAAGGACAAAAACTGTATTGTAAGCATTTTAAGCGTGCAAATGTATGTCTAATGCATAGGTGTCAAACATATACGGCCCACAGGCCAAAACCAGCCGGCCAAAGAGTTCTATCTGGCCCGTGGGATGAATTTGTGAAATGCAAAAATTACACTGAAGCCATGACCAATCAAGGTTGTTAGTTATTGTACTTCTGGTTCCACATTCAACCCAATATGATCTCATTAGACCAGTAAAATACAATAATAGTAAACTACAAATAATGACAACTCCAAATTTTTTCTCTTTGTTTTAGTGTAAAAAAACCCAAATTGAACATGAAAATGTTTACATTTAGAAACTGTCCTATCACAAAAATGGGAATAAACTGAATAAATATGAACAACCTGAAATGTCCTCAAGAGAAGTGAAATTTTTACGATATTCTGCCTGTCACTAAATGTTTTGTGTGTTTGAAGATCCACCATGATCTGTAAGTTGTAATGTACATGTGTAAATGCTAAACTGAGGCATAATATTGTTAAAATTGCACTTATTTTCCTTAAGACATTTCAGGTTGTTCATGCTATTCATATGATGAAACTTTGTAGATGTAAACATTTTCATAATGTAATTTTACTTTTTCACTGTTATTATTTGAATGTTCTGGCCCACTTGAGATTAAATTGAGCTGAATGTGGCCCTTGAACTAAAACGGGTTTGACACCCCTGATGTTATAGATTTAGCTTCAAAGCTGCAGCTGGAACACTCACATGTCTGAGTAGAATTTATTGTCCTCCCGCACAGTTTTTGCATCTTAGTCTAGAACAATTATAATACTGTTTTGTGAAATGTAAGGAACATTACTTCATTCTTTGCTCTGTCAATTGATCAATCAATTGATCAAATTTTGTTTATGTAACGCCACATCATAACAAAAGTTATCTCACGACACCTTACATTTAGAGCTGGTCTAAATCAGACTCTTAAGCCAATTTACAGAAACCCAACAGAATCCACCAGGAGCAAACACATAGTGACATTAGCGAGGAAAAACTTTCTTTTCGAAGGCAGAACCCTGGAGCAGACCCTGGCTCTTATGATTTATTAGCATTAACAAACTGAAAAGGGTCTGTTTGATAGGATTTAAACTACATTAATGCAGTTCCTTTAATACTAATTGATGGTTCCAGCCATTGCAGGTGGATGTGATGGTTGACAGTCTTGAATGCCACACTAAGATCTAATAAGACCAGTGTAGAAACAAGTCCCTTGTCTTAAGCAATTAGAAGGTCATTGATAATGTTGACCAGTGTTCTTTCTGTACTATGATGTTCTCTTAAACCTAACTGGAAATTCTCAAATAAACTGTTGGCCTGAAGGAAGTTACATAACTGATTGGCTACTATTTTCTCCAGAATCTTAGATATGAATGGAAGATTTGATATAAGTCTATAGTTAGCTAAAACTGCAGGGTCAAGGCTGGATTTTTAAGAAGCGGTTTGATTACAGCTACTTTAAAGGACCGTGGTACATAGCCTGTTGATAATGACAAGTTAATCATATCAAGGAGGTGGCTGCTAAGTAAAGGTAAAGCATCTTCAATGAACCCTGGTGGAACTGGGTCTAAGAGACAGGTAGACGGTTTGGATGAAGAGGCTATCAAAATTAGCTGATTAACCCCTATGGGAGAAAAGGAATCCATATAACCAAATGGGTCAACAGTCAACTCTGTGGTTTCTGGGTCTGATGGATTAAATGATGAACTACAATTTTAGGAGAACAGGAGGCCATTAATTTTTTTGGTAGGTTTTTTTTTTGCTAGGTAAATCTGACATTGATATAAATCAGCCACAGGGACAACGTTCAGAGTGCAGAATTCAGAGCACAGCACTCAATACACAGAACTGATGTCACACAGCACACTACTACATGTAACATGTAGCTCCACCCACCCTCTCCAGCCTCCAGAGCAAAGAACACCATGAAACAACATATAGAGTATTTAAAATAATAGTTCCTATTCTATACTATATACTATGACCAATTTGTTGTGTCTTCCAACAATTCCCACAGTACTATGGTAGCAACATGTACAAAAGAATGCACTGAAGTATACGCCATATATCACCACAGTACTGTGGCTACAAGAGGTGAATGAGTTCATGTAACAGTATCCCTGATTGGCTCTAGTACAAATGCTAACATTTGATTGGTCTGTGGCAATAGACGAACCGATATTTTGTGCCACAGTATTGTGGCAGTAGCCATTGCCAAATCTTATTATTGAAGAAATTCATAAAATTGTTGCTATAGACGCAGGAGTACAAGACTCATGCAATGTGGCTCTTTGACAGTCTGGCTACAGTGCTAAACAGAAACCTGTGGTTGTTCTTATCTTCCTCCATTAATGATGAATAATAAGCTGCTCAAGAAGAACAAAGTGCCCTCCTGTATTTATTTAGACTGTCCTGCCAGGCTGAATGGTGTTCTTCCAGTTTAGAAGAATGCCACTTTCTCTCATGTTTTTGGGTATGCTGCTTTAAGTATGAGAATTAAACCAGGGAGCCCACTTCCCTTGTTCTATCCATTATCTTCCACTTTATCCGGGGCCGGGTCGTGGGGGTAACAGTCTAAGCAGGGACGCCCAGACCTCCCTCTCCCCAGACAACTCCTCCAGCTCTTCTGGGGGGACCCCGAGGCGTTCCCAGGCCAGCCAAGAGACATAGTCTCTCTAATGTGTTCTGGGTCTTCCCCGAGGTCTCCTCCCGGTGGGACATGCCCGGAACACCTCCCCAGGGAGGCATCCAGGAGGCATCCGAAACAGATGAACTGCCACCTTAGCGTGGTGGGGGGATCATTGAGTGCCCGAATGATCCCAGGAGCTATTTTGTCAGGGGCTTTATGCCCCTGGTAGGGTCTCCCAAGGCAAACAGGTCCTGGGTGACGGGCCAGACTAAGAGCAGTTCAGAAGCCCTTATGACTACAAAACATCAGAAGAACGTGATGTCGCCCGGTATGGCGCAGCCGGGGCCCCACCCTGGAGCCAGGCCCATGGTTGGGGCTCGAATGTGAGTGCCTGGTGGCCGGGCCTATCCCCACGGGGTCTGGCCGGGCGCAGCCTGAAAGAGCGATGTGGGCCCGCCCTCCAGTGGACTCACCACCCACCGAGGGAATTGTAGGGGCCGGGTGCTATGTGGATTGGGTGGCAGTCGACGGCAGGGAGCCCGACAACCCGATCACCAGACACAGAGTCTTGCTGTTTCCCTTGTTCTATAATCTTTTTAATCTTTTTTTTAGTGGAGTGATTAAATCGAATGTTTTTCGCAGGTCTATCAACAAACTCATCAAATTGAGATGGACTAAAATTGACTGAGTTGGGGAAAGAATCTACTGTGAAGTTCAGATGCAGGATTGAATTAAATCCTGTTGGGATTTCCTCCTTAAGGAACAGATACAGTACAATCTGATAAATGTCTGGTGTAAACATTTTTGCCAGGAAGGGACTCATTAAATAATAAAAATTCAAAAGTTATTAGACAGTGGTCAGAGAGGAGAGGATTTTGTGGAAAAACTATTAAGTCTTCAAGGTCCACACCATAAGTCAAGACTAGGTCGACGCTGTCATTTTCACTGTCCACATGAATATTGAAGTCACCTCCAATAAGGACTTTATCTATTCCTAGTCTAGTCCTTAAGTCTAGTCCTTAAGACTAGACTGGCTAAGAACTTGGCAAACTAAAAAAATCAGTGTAAGGACCAGGAGCATGGTACACTATAGCAAACATCATAGGCTGGAGTGTTTTATAGATTGGGTGGGAAAGGCTAAGACTAAGACTTTCAAATGAGTTAAAACTTGGCTTAGGTTCAGAATTTTATTGTATAACTGAATTACAAATAGCTGCGACTCCCCCTCCTCGGCCTGAGTCTCTAGGAATGTGATTATTGAGGTGACTAGAAGGAGTAGCTTCAATTAAGGACGCATACTCCTCCTCACAAAGCCAGGTTTCTGTCAAACAGAATAAATCTATATGATAATATGATATAATATCATTGACCCTGTTTACATGACCATAAAAGTCCGATAACTGGCAGTAATTGGATTATTGTAATCATACATGGATTTAACAAATGCGATAATTGAAAAACCCTGGTTTAGATGATCCAGTCTATTATCGTATATCTTCCAGAGTATGCACGTAGTGATGGTAGACTTAAACTTTCTGTTGTCTTCTGCTCACATTTGACTATGTAACTTCCATTCTCTACGATTTTAACTGTTTTTACACATGCGCAGATGTAAAAGAAAGAAAGAAATCAGATGAACCTTTATACATGCAGGAAGACAATGGAGTATTGGGGAGAAATCCAAGTGGGTTAATCCGATTTCTCATAATCAGATTACTGCCGTTATCTGATATAGCATATCAGATCATCCTGTTTTCACGGTCACTTAAGTAATCTGACAACTCCACAAGTCGGATAATGATTGGACTAATTAGTATGCTTGAAAACAGGCTCATTGATTAACACTGCTTTGGATGATGAAGATCTAATGTTCAGGAGGCCACATTTTATTTTCTTGTGTTTTTGGACTTTTAGAGTAGTGGTGTTGATTTTTATTAGGTTTTTGTGTACAGCTCTTTTTCTCTTTACTTCAGATTAGGGATGTAAACAATTAATCGACTAACGATTAATTGTCGATAAGAACTGGCTCGATTAAATTATTAATTGTCGGTTAATTGCCCTTGTCCACCTGTCCAACAGCTGTCCGAAGGCTGACGGTTTGTCCGCACTGTGACACCACGGCTGGGATAGCCGGTCATTGAACCGGATCATGGCGTTGATGAGTTAGAATGTCTTTATGGACATGGTGGAGCCAAACACAGACCATCCCGTCTGTTTGTGGGAGCGGTGCACCCCCGCATAAATACACGCACAAATGGAGGATCGGCATTGGAGTTTTTTCCCTGGAGGTCGGTCTAGTGCACGGTCAGTGAGACAGAAGTTGAAAGCATCCTCCAGGCTCCTGATTCAGGCCACAGCTATGTCAAGCATTTGCGAAGCTTCAGAAGGTGAAGAAAAGATAAATGAGCGAAAAGTTTCACTTTCACTTCTATGGGGGCACGGACTGCAACGTACCCCCATAGTATTAGAAGTAGGACGGAAAGTGGCGCACGCACACGCGCGGTTACCAACCAATACACACGCATCCCCTGGCCGTACTGCACGCGTGCGAGTAACCCCCCCCCCCCCCCCCCCCCCACACACACACACACACGAAACGCATGCGTGTGCACCCACCCACCGGCAAAACACGTGTGTGCACCCCGCCTTTACATGCCGCCACATCAACAGATGAATTCCACAGGAAACACTGGCTGTATCCAACGGTTCAATAAATCAATCATTAAGGAATATGACATGCTGTTTTCATGAAGTATATAAACAATATTTAGCTTTTATTCTTACAGACCATTTTGAAAAAGAAATGCAGGTTCTCAGGAAAGTCGCCGCTTATCAATTAATCGTTAATCGATTGATAAGGGCAACCATCTAACGATTAATGAATTAATCAATAATTTGCATCCCTACTTCAGATATGTTAAGTTTAGATGGTCGGGGGACAGACACTGTTTCTCTGGGGTTTACAGCAGGTAACTGCTCTGGAAGCACAGAGAAGCGTGTAAGACTCCAGCTCTGCATCCCGGTTTCAACACTGCGTCAGGATTTTGAGTCACTGATAAACTTGGCAGCACCATTCCAAGTAGGATGTGTGCCGTCTCTCCTAATCAGACCCTGTTTTCCCCAAAATGCCTGCCAGTTGTCCACAAATTATATATCATTCGCAGGACACCACCTAGACAACCAGCGATTGAGTGATGACATGCAACTAAACATGTCATCACTGGTCAGGTTACGTAGGGGGCCAGAGAAAATTACAGAGTCTGGCATAGTTTTAGTATACGTGTCCTGTTCAGGCAGTTCACTGGATCCCACCAACGAATCAGGAAAGCCCAGTTAAGAGCAGGCTGACCCGGCAGTGCATAAACAGTTCAAGGAACACTCAGCTAGACCTAGTGTTCACAGTTGAGTCTGTGCTGAAAGAAGCAGAATTCCAGCTGTGAAGGGAGACACAAGGGAATAGAGGATGGTCAAATGAGAGCTGTCAAACGCTGTGCCAACTAATATACCTCATTAAAGATAAAAACATATTAAATCCTCTATGTTTAAAGAGTTCTTGAATCCTAGTGTGCCCTACTTCATGATGTACTAAAAGAATAACAAGACAAAGGCTGTAAGAATATAAGCATCATACACATGTGAAACCCAGGGTCTTGCATAAATATCATATTTTTGAACATCAAGATCCAAATGTGAATTGACAAATTTCATGAAGGTTTAAAGCGCAGCTGTCAAACTCATTTTAGTTCAGGGGCCACATTCAGCCCAATACGATCTCAAGTGGGCTGGACCAGTTAAATAGTAACAGTAAAAAAAGTAAAATTAGATTTTGAAAATGTTTACATCTACAAGGTTTGCTTAAAAAACTGAATAACATGAAAAACCTGAAATGTCTAAAGAAATATAACAATTTTAACAATATTCTCAGTTTATCATTTAAACGTGCATTACAACTTACAAAGACCCAAAACATTTAGTAGCAGGCAGAATATTGTTAAAGTTGTATGTACTTCTCTTAAGACATTTTAGGTTGTTCATATTTGTTAAGGCTATTCACATTTTTACCTCTGCCAAGGAGGTTATGTTTTTGCCAGGGTTTGTTTGTTTGTTTGTCTGTCTGTTTGTTTGTTTGTTTGTCTGTCTGTCCGTTAGTGTGCAACATAACTCAAAAAGTTATGGACAGATTTGGATGAAATTTTCAGGGTTTGTTGGAAATGGGATAAGGAAGAAATGATTAAATTTTGGTGGTGATTGGGGGTGGGGGGGCCCACGGGGGGGGCCACTGATCGTTAGTGTGCAACATAACTCAAAAAGTTATGGACAGATTTGGATGAAATTTTCAGGGTTTGTTGGAAATGGGGGGGGGGGGGGGGGGCGCAGACCAGAAAATTTCATCAAAATCTGTCCATAACTTTTTGAGTTATGTTGCACACTAATGGACAGACAGACAGACAGACAGACAGACAGACAAACAAACAAACCCTGGCAAAAACATAACCTCCTTGGCGTGGGGGGGCCCACGGGGGGGGCACGGGCACTGATCAGCCTTGGCGGAGGTCTGCGCTCTCCGAGTGCTTTTCTAGTTTATAGGTTGTTATGTTGGCGTTTTAGTGGTCTGACCCACGAAAGATCATATTGGTCTGAATGTGGAACCTGAACTAATATGAGTCTGACACTCTGAGCATTTATGAACATCTAGGTACATGATTAGTGAATTAAATGGAGGAAAATACCTGATTTTTGCTGAAAAAACAGAAATTAAAAAAGGAGATAATATTACAATAATGGGTGATAAATCACTTAAGAAAGGTTAAATAGGGTGAACATTCATTCAGCAGCAGCCACAAAAGTAGCACTGGGTCTTTTTGGGTTAAAAATGTGTCTCCTCCATAGTAGGGCTGTGTTTCATGCATTTTATGGTCAAAGATTAGATCAAAGGTATGTTTTTTTTAGCAATTTTTAGTAGAGTAAAAATCCTGTTCACAGATTTTAAGATTTCTAGTTTTGTGATTGGTCCTCTTACTTACACCTATTCTTTCAGGTTAGTGGTCTAGAGATGAGGAAGTGGATGGATGAGCTTTTCCCCATCATCATGGATATGCTGCAAGATTCCTCATCATTGGCCAAGCGACAGGTTTGTGAGGAAATGTTTGTTCTATAAGTAGCAGTCAATCAGTACAAGACTGAAACTGGAAGGTTTTCATGTTCAGTGTTACTTCTACTGGCTCAACCAAACACTAGCAACATGTTTTGGAAGTTTTATATATATATATATATATATATATATATGTACACACACACACACACACACACACACATACGTACATATATGTGTGTGTGTGTATACAGGGTGGGGAAGCAAAATTTACAATATTTTGAGGCAGGGATTAAAAGACAGTGTATGACCAATTAGTTTATTGAAAGTCATGAGAATTTATTTGCCACAAGAAAATGTACATAATAGAAAATGTTTTTATTCTATGTGTCCTCCTTCTTTCTCAATAACTGCCTTCACACGCTTCCTGAAACTTGCGCAAGTGTTCCTCAAATATTCGGGTGACAACTTCTCCCATTCTTCTTTAATAGTATCTTCCAGACTTTCTCGTAATAGTTTTGCTCATAGTCATTCTCTTCTTTCCATTCTAAACAGTCTTTATGGACACTCCAACTATTTTTGAAATCTCCTTTGGTGTGACAAGTGCATTCAGCAAATCACACACTCTTTGATGTTTGCTTTCCTGATTACTCATATGGGCAAAAGTTTCTGAAAAGGTATGGATAATAGTGTTAGGTATGATTATGACATCAATATATGTTTGGTTTCAAAACAATTGACGTAGTGCCTGCTGAGAAAAAACAACTAAATGTTCATTGTAAATTTTGCTTCCCCACCCTGTATATACATATATATACATATGTGTGTGTGTGTGTGCACATATATATATATATATATATATATATATATATATATATATATATATATATATATATATATATATATATGAGATGAAGAAAATAATCATTATCACATTGCAACATTATGGTGACTGGTTTTCTGACATCCACTCAGCAACCGCTAACCTTGGTAACTCTAAATGTTCAGATGGTTTTCATATTATTTTGGTTTTCTTAACTTACACTGTTGTTTGACTGATTTTTTTGGAGACCCAGTAAGTAAAGTGTTTTGGCTTTATATTTATTATATTATATTATATTATATTATATTATATTATATTATATTATATTATATTATATTATATTATATTAATATTTATTTATATTATATTGAATGATTGTGGTACGGCAGTTCTTGTCACTCTGTAAACAGCAGAGAAAGAAAGAATGAAGCTCCTGTGGCTACATATCCTATATACGCTGTATCGGTTGCACACTTTTAAATCGAACAATGCTGAAAAGTCTTTTCTCTTTCATATAAATTTGAAATAGAATTAATTTATAAAGAATAAAGGATAAATAAGAATAAAGAATAAATGTTGCTTCCTACAGTTTAGACTATAGCAACATTCTTTGGAGGTCCTGCAAAAAAAAGATCAGTGTTTTAAATCTGTCTGAGAACTGTTATGAATCTTCACTCATCAATAGGAAATTAATATTTACACTCTATAAAGATGTATAATTAGTGTAATCTCATGAAATCAGTGTTGTGAAATTGAAAGACTAAAGATGTTCTTCCAAATAATCGTAAGAACGAGAAGTTATTTGACAAATGTATCAACAAGGGAGGAATCCAAATATTTTAGGTTGTAAATATTTGTCCCTTTTGATAATTTTTGCCATCTTATTACTCTATAATTTGCTGTTATCGTTATGTATCTTGTATTGTGTGCGTATATAGTGGCAACCTTAACTGCACTGCTGCCTATGTTGGCCATGGCACTATTATAAAAGTAAACTATGGCCCCGAGCCCCTAATAAAGAGACAGAATGACAGGCGGTATGTAAAAATTTATTAAAATGAACATGAAATAATAGAAAGCAGAGAAAATGGAATTTCACATTTCACAACTGAATAATCATGCAATATGTTTTGTTTTCTTGATTTTTTAATAGGATTGGCAGTTAACCAACGCTGTGACAAAAGCACAGATGTTTTATGTTTTACTGTGGTCATGGGGTCTTGTTTTTGTCCACCAGGTGGCGCTGTGGACACTGGGCCAGCAGGTGGCGAGTACAGGCTATGTGGTGGAGCCTTACCGCAAGTACCCATCGCTTCTGGAGGTGCTGCTCAACTTCCTCAAGACTGAACAGAACCAGGGCATCAGGAGAGAGGTAGGCGCCAGTCCCCCCGTGTCGAACTCACCTCATAGACCCGGAGTGACTCATTCTAATGCCCCAAACCCTACCTGTCATTATATGCTAAACAAATGAAGCTGTGTTTACATATACGGAGTGAATTACATGTGCACATGAATACATACTGTATGCTCTATGGATATTTTCCATAGTACTGTGGAACATTTTCCTCAGTCTTGCACTGTGATGTAAGTGATAATTGTCTTCCCTCCCTGTTACATTACTCTAGGCTCAGAGAGTGCATTGTCGCTGCATGTCACGTACATGTTGGCTCTGGCAACTCTCAGCCAAGCATCCACCATGGAGTACTGTACATTTGAAGTCCCATCGGGCTAATTATCCAGTGACAGTCAGTGCTACACCAAGTTTGAATTGACTTTATTCTGTGCCGTCATCTTCTTCACCATTCCACTCTGCTGAAGGCTTTCTGCTAAAAAGACTCCAACAGGGACCTAGAGTTTCAGGGAGAGAATGATCAAAACATTCATAGTAATTTGCCAATGCAGTATAGTCCACTTCTCTGCTGCTGACGTACATCTATTTCACGTAACTTTGCTATAAGTTTCTAAATATGTAAAAAAAGGAGGGAGAAAAACTTCTGGACTTGTGTTTAAGTGAAGAAAAAACCCGGTGAGAGTGATAACATTGGTGATGTATGTGTCACTGGCAGGCAATCCGTGTCCTGGGTCTTCTTGGAGCTCTGGACCCCTACAAGCATAAGGTCAACATTGGGATGATTGACCAATCACGAGACGCCTCTGCCGTCAGCCTCTCAGAGTCCAAGTCCAGTCAGGATTCTGGTAGGTCTTGCACCACAGTGTTTAATCACAGCTTTGGCAACAGTATGGCTTTGGTACTGACAGCTGTCAATCACTTAGAAACTCCCCCCCCCACGACTAATAATTTGCATTGTTTGCAGTGCAAAACTTGCAACTAATCAAATTTTAAATAATTATGATTTAAATAATGAATGAAGTAGACTGAAACCCAAGCATTAAAGTATTTTTGTTTACCTTTAAATACACATTTTCTCCTCTGACCTACAAGTTTTCAATAGAGCTATCATGGCTAAAAAGAAATAATTTCTCATGAAATGAGCACTGACTGCTCTGTCCACGTGCTGTTGTGTCCTTGGGCAAGACAATTCACCCTCCTTGCCTCCAGTGCCACTCACACTGGTGTATGAATGTGTGTGAATGTTTGGTGGTGGTCAGAGGCGTGAGTAGTAGGCGCGAATTGGCAGCCACGCTTCTGTCAGTCTGCCCCAGGGCAGCTGTGGCTGCAGATGTAGTTTACCACCACCAGAGGGAGAATGTGAGCGCGAATGAATAATGGATCAATAATGTAAAGCGCTTTGGCTGTCTAAAAAAGCACTATATAAAATCCAATCCATTATTATTATTATTATTATTATTATTATTATTATTATTATTTATTTATTTATTTTTTAATTGTTATTATTATTATATTATCAGCCAATCAGACATTTTAGACCCCCAGCCCTTTAGATCATATCTTTTTCATTCTTTCATTCATTCATTCATTCATTCATCCTCTGAACCGCTTAGTCCTTGAGAGTCACTGGAGCCTATCCCAGCTACCTATGGATGGAGGCGGGGACCCTGGATGTGTCGTCAGTCATCACAGGACTGGCATATAGAGACAAACAACCAATCCGTCTCACCTATGGGCAATTTAGATGAACCTATTAGTGCATGTCTTTGGATGGTGGGAGGAAGCTGGAGTACCCATAGAGAACCCACGCAAACATGGGGAGAACTCTCCCCCTCTATTGACTGGTGTTGGAATTGAACCCAGTATCTTCTTGCTTTGAGGCGACAGTACCATCTGCACCATCGTGTTGCCAAATCATAGCTACCACACTGAATAATTCCACTGTGCTGAGCTCCCACGGAATGCTGTACTGAGCAGGTAACTTAGTGAATCCTTTAATTAATAGAAAAGGACTCGGCTAACATCAACAAACAACCAGATCCCAGCACGAAACAGACTCCAACACAAACTTCACATGAACACACACAAATCTTCCTTACTGAACTCTGCCGACCTAAATAAAACCCTAGTTTTTGGAAATGGATGAGCTAAAGACTGAATTTCAAGTCTTTGATTTAAGCCCTATCAACAAAACAGCTGATGTGGAGAGAGGAGAAGCAGCTTTTCGTGGTAAAACTGTATGAGCCACTTTCCACTTGACTGAATAAAACAACATTTAATTATGGAATGTCAGAATGAGATATAATGTTTTGGTAGGTCTGATCTTTACACATAATTCCTTATTTAAGCATTCACACACACACATACACACACACACACACACACAGGGTTCACATATTAGGTTTCTAGTCATTTCTATGTAGAGTGAAACACACCTTTGTAGTTTAGCAGCACAGTTTTTCTTTGGTCACATAATGATTGCTGTAGAGAGGCATTGATTTCCTTTTCAATTATTTGAATTGCTGATTCTGGCTCGCAAAAACCAACAAAGTCCTGTCTGGCCAAAGACGCTTCTGATTATGCTTCACGGTTTGGCTGTTTTACATTTTCATAAATCCAGCTCATGAGAAAAGAGCACAGAATTGTGATATGATAACCCTCACAAGACAATATTAAATATTTAGTGGTCTTGCCCTGCGATTAAAAGTCAATGACAATGGAGGCTGTGCCTTGTGTATTGGGAGTATTCAGGCTGATATATGATATTTATATATATGATATATACAACTCACGGCTTCACATTGTAATCTGGTTGGTGCTTATTAAGTGTCCATAGTTTCTTGTTTGTAATGTAATACCAGAGAATGTCAATATATTAATATATCTAGGTGGCCCATCCGAGTAAAGTCTGACTTCTATTTGACCTAAACCCAGATATACCTCATCCACAGTAAAGCACTGCCACTTCACTGACACAAATAAATGGACATTTTCAGTTTAAAGTGGACCACTTTAGACTGGCCTCTGTATCAACAGGTCTTAGTAAACCCATTAAATATGATTTACATGATTGTTTTCATGTTTGAAAAATTAATTTACAGATGCAGTCTGTTTTAACTTTGAGGATCATGGTATTAGTTGGATTATATTACAGTTATATTTATTGCTAACAGAAGCTTGGAAAATGGAGAGAACGGTGCGTGACAGAACCCTGAGGGACTTTTAGACCTTGGGGTGGTAGTCATAACACATACCTCAAAATAAATCCACTACTGACCATGAATAACCCTCATTACAATCAAGCGATGAGATGCTCTAATCTCTTGAAGGTGACACTACAGAAAAAGCATATCAAAGTATCACTGCTAAACACAAGAAAGTAATTTCAGCTCTTTAATAAATGCATACATAACATATACAGTTGTTTGATAACAGTAATGTCAATGTGTGAAATCTTTAAATACACACATTACAGTTCTGAGCTAATTAGCATGCTAACTGACAGACCATGTAATTCAGTATGAATTAATGCAGCTAATGCAGCTAAATTATGCTGTGTACTGTTAAGTAATAGGCTTCATGACAGAATCCTCTGGTGATCTTGTTAGTGTAACTCCTTAAACACAACAACAGCAGATCTGCCGGTCAGGAAGATAAAATGAGCTTTATTCAATAAGTAACCTCCAAATGTATGACTCTGCAGATAACAAGATGACTTTTCCTTACTTTTATACTAAGGGGACAAGTTGTACATAAAACAATAATTAATATAAACAGGCAAACATTTAAACATTAACTTAAAATGTTTGCAAAGTTGGCTTTTTTAATACATGAATCTATGGAGATCGACTCCCTGTGGTAGCCAGTTCCTAGTGGACATTCATCTTACAGTTTTTGACAATTGTACTTTGGATTCACTTTCGATACCAGGTTTGACTATGACAAATATAGCTGTGTTTCTGTCATTTAGTGTTCAGATGAGAATGTGATGTATACATGATCCAGGATTGAGCACAACTAAAGGCAGCAATTTAGTCAGTACTCAACATTTTGCAGAGCAATGTTTTTCTGGTTTTGTAGCTCTGAATATTCAAAATATTTATTACATTTGTCAGCATTATGTTACATTTGTCCTTACTCATCACCTCAGATAGAGGTTACTGTAAACCAGCAGCACTACATCTAACTGGTAAACCTATGAACTATTGGGAGTGGAAATGGGAACCAATTTCCCTTCTCTTTTGCAGATTTTATTACATTTTTTGGTTAAACTCTGTGATACATTTAGCACATTGAGCACATGCAACATTTATATGCATCCATGAAAAAAATCTAGATTTTTCTAACCTTCACATCAGCTAACAAAATAGATAATATTGATGACTGCGTTCCAAACATTAGGATAATCGTCAACTTTATAATTGCTGGTCCCTAGATATAATTCTGTATTATAATGTAGTAGTATAAATTGCAGTCTTGGTTTGCAGCAGATGGGAACTTGACTGGGATGTGGTGCAGCTGTATTGAGTGTCTAGTGTTGGCTGTCACATTGGAACAGTGCTTTGCCCTCCAGGGCTCGGCTCCAGACACACAACTGAAAACTATGTAAAGTAATAAAGGTGGGTGTCATTCTCTGTAGATCTTTTAAAAAGCTCCAGTGCTGACGATAACAGATAACAATGGTCATGCGTTTGAGAATGTGACCTCGGACAATGCAGTAATAGTTTTACCAGTTTGTTCCCTGCTAAATGTACTATGACCGGAATTGGACATTGTATATCTGGGAGCACATTTCTCAGGCTTAGTGTCTGCAGCATGAGCGGCTTGGACGGCATGTGCTCTGTTATGTGGGAGGTCAGTGGTTCAGCTCATCTTCTGACGCGACTCAAAGCATGGCCAGTTTGATCTCACAACATCAAGGCCATAAAACCGTAACTCTGTGTGAACATGTCTCCTTATGTCTCATTGCCAAACAGCTGAAGCCTGAATCACTGCAGTACTGCTGCCTCACTTAGCTTCACCGGTGCCTGTTTGTATGTTGTAACAATACATTTTTGTAGCCATTTATCACCATCATTAATCTCGACTTGGTGAAGGCAGCACTAATAAAAAATCCAACACAAAGCTCCCCTCTTTAGCCTGCAGGCTTGGTGCCAGTCTGTTATGTCTACTGTCTGAAGAGTCTGAAGGGAGATGACAAGCGGAGCAGCTGAAACTGTACTCCCACAGCAGGCCTGTGAAACGCTGAATACCAGACGTCTGTCTTCTCAGATCGCTTGTAAAACCCAGTTGTTCCTCAGATAAATAAACAGACGTGTTCACCATACTTGCCTCATCATGAAAATCATTAACGAACAACATATATATATGAATAAAAATTGGAATGTATGCATAAATAAGACCACCGCTGTTGCTTGGCAATACAAAAATAAGAAATAATACTTTATAATTGTGGTTAAAACTGAATCACAAGCCTCATTTAGCTCCTTTACTACTTCTGTTTCTGAAGGAGATTACCAGCTGGCAGCAATCACATAAATTATGAGGGTAAAACTCACCGACTGATGCACTGTGCAGATTGTGTAGCATAGAACAAGCATCGTGTTTAGAAATGTATTTTCCTGTTATCTCATTTTTTTATAATGTTCCTACTCTGGCATGTGTCTGGCTCATTGAGCATTACCTCATCGTGCCAAAACAAGAATGAAATGTAGCTCAAAACACAACCAGTACTTTGTTTTTGCTGGCAAACAAAAAATACTTTTCCACTGTTGATTTTGGCATTTTAGCAAGGCTAAAGACAGTCAGCAAGTACTGCAATCAAGCTTAATTTTATTTAGGGAGGGGGGCAGTTAGAACCTGACCTGATAAGTTGCAAACAACATTGAGTCAGACATACGAACACTCCCACCAGTCTGATTATTTTTACTTTATACCAAACACCAGAGGCATTAAAGTTCAGTGTGGGGATGAGGTGTTGATTTGGACGGTGGTGGTACATTGTGGATGTCATAAATCATCCTTAATATACCAACTCTCCAAACTCTCCTGAGAAAATTGGTGGTTGTCCAGTGTTTTTACACCGATGGCGGCAGAGTCTGTCCACATAATCACAAGGTTGAACTGATGTTGTAGTTAGAATTAGACTTAAAGTTGTAAAATGAGCTCCAGAGGGTATGACCACATCACATACTGACTAAATGTAGTGTTGGCCTCCCATAATCCTTCACTTTAATGTATTTTATTTGTAAGGGACCATGTACAATATTGAACCTAACTGTTGCCATTTGATGAATGGTTACCAGAGTTATTAAAAGGCTCATTTTCATCTGCAGTCTCCTGGCTGACTCCAGTTAAAACAAACAAGACAAAACACGTAACAGAAATCTCACACACACACACACACACACACACACACACACACACACACACACACACACACACACCATGTCAGCACTATTAGTGTGTTTAATGAATTACAAATCAAAGTGGTTAAATATCAAGACAAAAAGTTAGATATAACAAATGTACTACTGAGTCAGCGTATACAAAGTAGAATTTTTAAGTGAAGCTGTTGATAGAACCTCAAGGTAGAGTAAAATGTTTTATAGAAGAAAGTCTTATGGATTTTATAGCCTTTTTGGAACAAATGTAAACAGAGTTATATAATGTAGAGGCTAGACCATTTAAATGTTTAGTGGTTAGTGATGTGGTCCTTCAGCAAGAAAATCCTGGGTTTCATACCCAATCAGAGCAGGACCTCTCTGTGTGGAATTTGAGGAAATACTTCCTTTACCATGTGGGTTCGCTCAGGTATTAATAACATGCATGATAAATTAATTTTCCCCAAATCCTACAGGAAGGGATGGGAATTGTTAAGATTTTCTTCATACTACATATACTCTTATTGATACTGCTTATTCTTATCGGTTCTTTTTTCAGGTTAGGGGTAGGGATATAGTTCAAATGAGAACAGAATTATTTTGGACCCCCCCCATTTTGTGGCATAATTAATACAATATATTTTTTTTTTAGAAGGGATGTGCAGCAGCATTATTTTTAAATAGTCATTATTGTAGATTCTGATTTTGTTACTGAAAACAAAAACAGTGGAAATAATTCTTTACAGTGAACAGATATTGTTTTGTCTTGCATTATTTTTTTTACTAAAACCGTTTGCAGCAGAACTTTTTCTTTTGACAGTGATTGGGGTGTGACAGTAGTTTGCTGAAAACCTCCAGATCTTAAAATCTACCTGCTCTGATCTCTGAAACAATGAACAACAGATCAGATGATGCTCTGACAATTTCACATTAAATTTAGGAATGGATCCATAGTGATTTATTTAAAAAAAAAAAAAAATGTCTGCTGGTCACTTTTCATCTCCAGAGTATGCATAACATACATTTAGCATGCTAATGCTAAATGTATGCTAGCAGGCTTTTATATGTAGCAGTCACAGGGCAGATCAACTTCTTTATGTTTTCTAGCAGATCACTCATTTTTTCCACC
Organism: Sphaeramia orbicularis; assembly: GCF_902148855.1. Classification (NCBI taxonomy): domain Eukaryota; kingdom Metazoa; phylum Chordata; class Actinopteri; order Kurtiformes; family Apogonidae; genus Sphaeramia; species Sphaeramia orbicularis. Next base: position 49,374,376 of record NC_043963.1, read on the forward strand.
TAAATATGTGAAAGACTTGCTGTTAATTGATTCTGGTAGGGGATGGGTACCTAGTTTTGGTACCCATCTCTACTCACTCCTAATCAGTGCCCACAGTGGTGTTAGGATGGGGTAACTGGAGAGGATGAAATTCTCTATCAAGACAATAAATGTCTTTTTTGTTGTTAGCTTGCTGACCGATAGGACATGAGCTATTGCGAAGGCACTGTGTCCGTCGTCGTCATCTTTGTCACAGTGTATTAGGCAGAAATGGAGGAACAGGCTGTGTTAAACTAAAAAAAACAAAAACAAAAAAAAACCAAACGGTGTGTAAAAGCGACGTGCATCGTGGAATGTATTGTCAGATTCTGTTCATTACACAAACATTTTAACAGCTTAGAACATTTATTCACTCATGTACAAATGTGCAAAATTAGTTTAGAAATAATTAAATAATGAAAAAAATAAAATAATTGGGGAAAATAATACAGTTCTAGTCACTTTTCAGGAACTAGAATTACAAATTAAGTCGAAATTGATATAAGATGGAGATGACTAGGTATAAAAGTTAGATTAGTTAGATTAGTTAGTTAGTAAACCCTAACCCTAACCCACAGCACAGTATGGACCAGTATTTCCCAACCACTGTGCCACAGCACATAAGTGTGACGTGAGAAATCATCAGGTGTACCATGGAGAATTATTCAATTTCACCTGATTGGTACTCTAAGCAAGTAGCATGATATATATGTACGACTGCACACGCCATTGTTCCACTCTACAAGAAAAGTCTCCCATTTCCCTTTGTAAAGTGAGGAAAGTGAAAGTGAACCGGCCCCGATGCGTTACATTCTGTTGATAAAGCCCCCCTCACTAGTGATGCGTGGATCAGTGGGTTACTCGCGGGACATGCAGATCAGGTTGGGGGGTGGGGGGGTGGAATGCCTCTATTATACTATGACGGACCTCAATCCATAAGCCAGGGGTCTGTCCAAGGGGTCGCTGATGCACCCCTTGCAGCTTTTTCGTTCCGAGACTAGATTTTCATATTTCAATAAATATGCTTTTTGTGACAATTTTGTTTGGTTGTGTGCCTTGTGATTTTTCTAATGTAAAAATGTTTTCCCATGGCTCAAAAAGGTTGGAAAACACTGGTATGGATGTCTGTGATTGGTGTGTGTAATGTACTTTTCCACCAATAGAAATGCAGTGATATGTTTTCTTTCATGGAAGCACTTCCTGCTTGCAAGAAACTCACTTAGAAGCCTGTCTTTATCGTTTCTACCGGCACCAAATGCGCATCAAACATAGTGACCAAAAAAAAGAATTATGGTTTTATTATCTCATAAATTTGGTTTTACTTGTGCTTTCAACACAATTGACATCACAGTGTTATTTTGGTATCTGCACTTTCCACACAAATTGAAATGGAGTTTCAGCTAGGCTCCGTCTTGCTGCCACGCCATTTTAAATTGTGCATGTTATCAGGACGTTAAGAATCTTTGAAATATTAAAAATTTGCCTTGACTTATAATGGGCCATATTTTGATGGTTTATGACATGGGAATGGTTAGAGATGTCAATATAGTTACTGTTGAGCACTAATAGGAGGTCATATATGGACTTTTTTTTTTTGGCTCCATGACTTTTGACCTTGAGCGACCGTGAAGGGTCAAACTCAAGGACACCAATGTGTAGGTTTCAACAGTCGTTTTCTCTAAAAGTGATGGTCATATTAATTTCAAGATTTTTATGTAGTTTCAGTGGGACAGTGTCTACAAAGTTTGTTTACAGTTTGGAGAAATTTAGAGTTCTTAATTTTTGGCGAATTTTTTAAATATTACAAATTTACATTTACTTATAATGGGCCATATTTTGGCAGCTTATAGCATGGAAATGATTAGAAATATCAATATAATTACTATTGAGCGCTGGTGGGAAGTCACATATGGACTTTCATTTAATTTGTTGAGTTTTCCTCCATTGAAAGTACCACCCACTTCTATTAGGAGATTGATCTACTGCATCAACACCACAGGACTCTAACAGAGAGGCAGAACCTGACAACCTCGCAAATTCAAGTTGTTATTGATTCTTGATAGAACATGCTGGTGAGCTTCAGGGCCATTGGTCCTATTTTTACTTTATAGATTTAATGGGTCTGAAATTGTCAACATTAAGAGGACAATTTTTCACCAGAATTCTAGAGTGATTAGGCCCTATGTGGCATTGGTTTTACTCAAGAGTTTTGTTTTCTGAGGCCCTATTTGCTTGGGACTGGTATAACCTGTGGACTTCTGATAATTTGGAAATTAACTCCCCATCTCTGTGTTTCATGTAGGGCATTTGTACACAATGCTGGAGTTTGCTCATATTGTTCCCTGGTTTGAATGGTTCACCACTTACAAATAACTGCTGAAAGGTAGCAATGTGTTCCTTACCGAAGCATTCATACATGTCATCCATCTTTTAAGACGTCACTCTTAAGTATTTGGGTTTCATATTTCACTGATTGTCCATGCTCTATGGCAACATGAACGTCCTGTATTTCCACCCAAAATACTTTTAACTTTAATTTATTATCACAGAGCAGCATCCATATTCTTCGACTAGGAAAATAGGCTTACTAAATGGAGGAAACCCTGCATGGTTTCTGCTTGCGGCCACCCTGCTTCCTGAGTGTTTGCATTCTTCACATAGGCTACATGTATTAGTTCGGTACACCTTCGTATTATATCAAAGACTCCGAACAAAAATGGTTTGGTACAAACGAGTGCACTGTTACACTCCTACTGTTATCACACATATAATAATACATTCTGTTGTAATACATGCACTGTATGTTATATATGGAACCACCCTGGACTTTGCATACATAGACTTAACTTAATTATATGAACATGGGTGAATGATTAAAAAGAAACTATTGTCAGATGATCTTTAGTGATATGTTCATATATACAGTCTGAAATGGTCAATGCGTCCTCTGTATCAGTGTCATTTAGAAATTTACAAATGGAGTTTGTGACCTTAAAAACACAAAGAGGACTACATGAGCTGATTATGATGCAAGGATAGTGGATACATCTGACTGAATGATTCAATGAAAGTTCATGTTACTTACATGTGAAAGGATTACCTGCATAAGTGTACGTAGTTTTTTCTTACCATTTGTTCAGTGTTTGAGAGTTAAATTAATGTTAGCTTTTCCATACAAAATAAGACGAATAACTGATAAGAGTATTGCCAAAGTACCAGTTTGAGAAGTCATATTTGTAACAGTAGAAGTGGTCTTCAAATCTGAGTTCTACTCATTCCAAGTCATTAGTGAGGTAGGACATAAATCAGAAGCATATGTTTGATGCAATCCAGTGATATTTAAGTTAGTGGCAAACTGTGTGTTAGTTTTTTTTAAATATGTCAGTACCTTGTTTGGGATCAGGCTTTGTAGGTTTATTGAATACGGAATCCTACAGTCCTTTTGTCATTGGACCAGTTTATTACATTTAGTTGCCAGTCACTGGTGACCACTTACTTCCAGGAAATTGCAGTTGCACATTTTCCAAATCTGCACACTGAAAATGAATGCCTCAGTACTTCATTCACTGCTAAATTATTTTGAGGTATATAGAAGCTACTGTAGCTCAGTATGCATCAGTTGTGCCGTTCACTTTAGGGCAGTAAGAGGCTGAATTTGTTTTGTAAATATGGCCATTAAAGAGGGAAAGACATGGAAGACTGAGTGCACGCTGGAATGAGCTCAAGCCCTCAGACAGTGAACCACAAAAAAACACTGAACATGGATGTGTTTGCCCAATATAGAAATATAACAATTTTCTTGAGCCAAAGACCATTGCCTTTTCTCTTTCCCTCAGCTGACTACAGCACCAGTGAAATGCTGGTCAACATGGGCAACCTTCCCCTGGATGAGTTTTACCCTGCTGTGGCTATCGTCACACTCATGCGCATCCTGAGAGACCCATCACTCTCCAACCACCACACAATGGTGGTCCAGGCTGTCACCTTCATCTTCAAGTCTTTAGGCCTGAAGTGTGTCCAGTTCCTGCCACAGGTCATGCCCACATTCCTCAACGTAATCAGAGTCTGCGATGCCAGCATCAGAGAGGTATGTAGGCATACAGAGCAAGAAAAAAGAAAACCATGGTCTTGAAGTTTAAGCAGCGTTGTTCTGTGAAGTATCAAAAAGTAGTACATACCAACAGGGCCTTATTTCAGGGTAAAATAAAGTTTCTGAAGCTAAATTGCTTCACTCTCTGTGGTAGAAATGACACAAACCTATTTTTTTAGCCAATTTTGGGCTAGTGTTTTAAGCTGATTCAGTTGGTGACCTACATAAAACTGTTTTACTCTTACATGGGCTGCAGAGCCACCAGAGAGCTATGTGTATGTTGTTTGGTGAACTAGTGGTGATATGGTAATATTAGCAAGAAGCTCTGTAATGTTAGATATGTGTAGTAAACTGATAAGCTCTAATGTTGGCTCAAGCATTGCATTCTTTCAGGTGACGATATAGTTGTTTGAACTTAAAATCTGTGGTTGGTTTATCAAGCCAGAGCCTTCCTGAAATTTTTTTTAGGGATTTGTGTTCCCATTAGACATTAGTGAGAGTCAGTACTGTCAGCTGTCAACACGATCAGGCAGTCAACGCTCATGAAACCTCAACAATATATCACATATGAAATGTGTTATGTTCTGTTACGGTGCAAGGATAGTAAGTCTCGTCCATAGACCACTGCTGCTTGGATTTTAGACTTAGACTTTTGGAGCACCCAGTGTATTTTATTGAGCAGCATCTTTTCTGATTACATGTGTATTTTCCTTTTTGTTTTCCTTCCTAACTTTATCCTCTGTTGGTTTTGTTGTCCTGCAGTTCCTCTTCCAGCAGATGGGAATGGTGGTGTGCTTTGTGAAGATCCACATCCGCCCCTACATGGACGACATCTTCACCCTCATCAGAGTGAGTAACCGTCAGCGCCCCCACCCTCTGTCCCTAAATGCTGATCATCCAAACCCCCTCTTATTTTCCTGTGAGTCAGGCAAACAGCTGCAAACTCTTAATTGTACTCAGTTGGGCGCACCACTTTGCTCATTAGGAGGAATGTGTTCAGGGCCCCTGGATGAGGTCTGGCCCCACGGCTCAGAGCAGTTCACGTCATGTGTGGCATACATAACAAACCAGATTAAAGAGGCCATGGAACTGGGATCATGGAGAAATTCATGTTATTTATGTCTGGATAATATTGTTTGTAGTTAGTCATTTTGTAAATGGCTCACTTGATTAGAATTACACCAGAGTAAGTTATCAATGCTGATGCACATTTAAAGTGTTTATGCAAAGCATACCATAGCACACTGATAGCCAACCAGGGATACATGTATACAAGCACCAAATTTGCATGGGGACACTTAGAAATATTGTATACATTTAACTCCATATGCATTAGTTAGGAAAAAAAATACCAGATAGGATCATCAACTGATGTCTTGCTGATCTTTAATAAATATACAGTTATAGGTTATTGGCTCTGGTACTCTGCTACACTGTAATTTCCTAGTTTGGAATAAATAAAGTAAATCTAACTATCTATTGGAAGCTCACTGTTGAGTTAGCTGAAAACCTCTGTCATAAGATGTTTCAGTTTAGAGTGCAATAAACAAGCAAATTTGGTAGTTAAGCATAGAAGCTAAAATGTTATCTAACCATCTTGTATGTGTCTCATATAATAAAATTAAGGGTTGAAAATGTTAGATTAGTGCAAGTTTATTTTCGTAGTTAGTTAATAGGTTAGTAGGTAGTTAGTTGGTTGTTAGTAAACTTCATTTACACGCTAACAGAAGCTAGTGTTGTTGCTGAAGAACCACAAAAGCACTGAAGAACATGAAGGATTTTTTGTGGAAAACTTGCCCAGAGTCTTCCACATAAAAATCGGATTAGAACTACATTTAGCCAACATTGACAAGTGATCAGCCGGCAGCACAGAATAGAAGTGTCCATGTCCAACTCTGACCTAAATTTTGCATATTAAACTTTTAATCATCTTATAGGGTTAAAGTAATAGAATAGTCCTTAATTTCCCTGAAGGTCCTTCCCAAGAGATCAGTAAAGTTCTACTTAATGGAATGGAATTGAATCTAGATAATATAAATGATCTAAATGTATGAATAAATAGGTGAAATACTAGTCCAGCAATAGCTGATTTGTGTGATAGACACTTTTGATTGCACTCTGGTACGTCAAAACGTTTGGGAACCACTACCATAGAAAAGTGGTTATGAGTCACACATTCAGCGTTATCACATGATGTGAAACAACTGCTAAAACCATAGCCTTGCACTTGCACAAACACAATCATCTAACACATAATCATATGGCAAGGCACAAAATATCAGATGACCATCTCTGTATCGGAATCTTGGTACCAGTGTTACTGACACTTTTGCATGTGGCAGTAACTGTAGAGGAGTAATTGAGAGAACTGGTCTACTGCACGTCAAGTCCCTCTGAGTTAATAAATGGCAAGTGAAACAAAGAATCTATTCATTTGTGCTCCAGCTCTGCTTCTGCATCCAGATGAGGGGGCTGGAATAGCCATTCAGGACATTCTCGCACTCGCTCTGCAGTCAGCAGCTACAGGCTGGGAAATGCAGGAAGTTGGGGGCTGCCGGAGACCCCCGGTCACCGACAAAAACACCTCAGCCAGATCTCACAGCTGAGGCCCATCTACTGATTGATGTATTGCGTGACTTCAGGTCCTCCACCTTAACTCCTATTGCCATTATCTCAAATGTACACAGTGGCTAGGCCTAGAATTTCCAAAATGGTGTCACAAGCCACACAGACGTGATGTCAGTCCCCACTGACAGGAAATTGTCTCCATTCCTCATCATATAGTATCATGACACTCCCTCGCTACCTCTAGCACGTGGAGGCTTTTGTTATTTCAGAGAGAAATCTGACTTAAAGTCTCTCTCACTCTTGGCTTATTGATGGAAACACATCATGACCCAGTTCCTCCGACCTAAAGACTCCCCAGCGCTCCCCCAGAGCAGAGAGGCTGAGGTAGTGCGGAATATTAAGTGTTTTTGGAATCACGTTTTTGAATACAGTAAAACTTTATATTCAGAAGTTGGACTTGTGCACAATTAGGTCATTGTTATTATTATACAATTTATTAACAGTCACATCTGTCTTTTAGGTTGAGGATTTGAGTTTTGTGCATTTTTAGCTCGTAACGGTTATTGTAGGAAATTTTTAGCATCAGATAAAAATAGATTTCTGATAGCTCACTATATGGCATATGATAGGGTATGGGCCTCACAGGGGAAAAAACTTAGTATTATGGGAAAAAGTTGTTATATTACAAGAATAAAGTTACAGAAAAAAGTAATATTACAAGACAATGTTTTTTTGTGTTCGTCTCCCATCTGTAAGTCAGACATGTTGCAGTTCTACTTATGTAAATATGTATATAGCTCTAGAGTTTTACTATTTTCGACTATTATTATTATTATTATTATTTTGTATTTTTGCACTATCTTTATACATGCACATTTTTCTTGCATTTTATCCTGTTGCTGCCTTGGAACAGTGAATTTCCCGGTTGTGGAGAAATCTAATAATCTAATCTAATCCAATCAAATCTAAAATAATCTGATCTAATGTTATGAAAATAAAGATGGAGCCTTCCCACATGCATACAACAATGATCAATAAAGGAAACATTAAGAGACATTTAGGCCCATATAAATAATCAATCAATATTTACTAAAATTCAATAAATAAATCCTCTAAAAATAGTTAGTTTCATCTAAAATGGGTTGGTTCTCAGTTTAAGAGCTTTATAGCTGAAGGAATAAAAGACTTTGAAAATACTTGCTTATTTTTGCCTCAGTAAAATGACTTAATGCCAAAATCCATGGTTTTAGTACTGGTTCATGTGACGCTCTCCTGTTTTTCTACTAATATATGGTTGTCCTGCAGGAATACTGGACACCGAACAACCCCATGCAGAACACCATCATCCTTCTGATTGAGCAGATCGTGGTGGCGCTCGGTGGAGAGTTCAAGCTCTACTTGCCACAGCTCATTCCACACATGCTGCGTGTCTTTATGCACGACAACAGCACCGGACGCAGTGTCACCATCAAGGTCAGTGCAAAGCAGAGACAGACACACCAATGAGAACGTGTGCTATTTAAAGAGGGCCAGGGGGTAATTAGTCTCTAGACATAGGTACACATCCATATACATCATAGATACAATCTAGTCCTGCATAGGAGGTCATAATACTGTTGTGCATAACACTATCATGACATAACTACTAGGAAAAAATACTGAATTGTGCATATTCGCTATACAGGTCCTTTCTCTTTCTACCATTACGGGGTACCCCACTAACACAGAACAAAAACATGAAATAGCCTATCACTGAATAAAGACACAAAATAAATGATTCTAAAGAGCTTTTCCTGAACAAATTAAAAATGAACACACAAATAATGGAGTGACACTCAAAGTTCTAAGGAATGAAGTGATGACGTGTAAATACAATTAAATTTCATTGATTTCATTTTTCTTCATTAGCCTCCTTTGTTGCAGCGTTTTTATTTGCGGATGTTTATTAAAGATCGGCATCCTTAAAATTTTATCGATACTACCACCCTTACCAATCCTGTTTATCCATCCGTTACTTGAACAGTATTCTTAATGGTTCTTATTTCAGGTTGGGGTTAGGTGTATGGTACAAATTGAAAACAGAATTATTTGTGTGATGTGAAACAAATGTTATAAATTACTACTTTTTCTTCATCAGTATTTTACTGGGCTCTAGTTTTCCTGCATCCTCCAGATCTTTGAATCCTCCTCTGAAACTCTGAACATCAGATAAGATTGACGATTGAATTCGTGAACAGATCCATATTGAAACAATCAGCAGCCACTGGTCATTCTTAGTACTTAACTCATGCTCATATTTGGGCTCCAGGCTGCTACTTACTGTTACTTATCAGACATTAAGTCAAGTGCCACATCCCAGTGCAGTTCTCTGGTGAATATTAGCTTCTGTCATTAGGATGTGTGACAGAGAGATGACCCACCCCTCAGAAACCCAACACCGGGACTTGAAAATTGTAAAACTGCATCACAGAATGTCTTAGACCACAGGTGTCACACATATTTTAGCTCAAGGGGCACATTTAGCCCATTATTATCTCAAGCCCAATATGATCTCTCTCTCTTTTTTTCCCTCTTTCTTTACTCTCTCTCTTTAACCCCAACTGGTCAAGGCAGATGACCATCCTGCAGGAGTCAGGATCTGCTCCAGGTTTCTGCCTGTTAAAAGGAAGTTTTTCCTCGCCACTGTCACTAGTCACAAGTGTTTGCTCCTGGATGATTCTATTGGGTTCTGTAAATAGGCTTGAGAGTCTGGTTTCAACCAGCTCAATCTGTAAAGTGTCATGAGATAACTTTTGTTATGATTTGGCAGTATATAAATAAAATTTCATTGATTGACTGATTGAAGTGGGCTGGCCCAGTAAAATAATAGTATAATAACCAAATAAATAATGTCAAACCCAAACTTTTCTCCATGTTTTAGAGTGGAAAAAGTAAAATGAAATTATGAAAAAAAAACTACCCTTTACTAAGTATCCTTTGCAAAATGTGAATGACATGAGCAACCATAAACAACCTGAAATTTCTTAAGATAAGTAAGTGAAATTTTAGCAATATTATGCCTCAGATTATCATTTACACGTCCATTACAACTTAGTGATCACAGTGGATCTACAAATACTCAAAACATTTAGTAACAGTTCGAATATTGGTAACATTGCATTTATTTTTTGAATGACATTTTAGGTTTTTCATGTTCGTTGAGGCTATTCACATTTTTTGTGGAGGGATGGTTTTTGTTTCATAATAAAACAAAGAGAAAAATTTGTAATTATCAATATTTATAGTTTAATATGATAATATTTATCAGTCCGATCCACTTGACATCATCTTGGGCTGGATGTGGCCCCTAAACTAAGATAATTTTAACTCCTTTGATTATTAATTTTTCTAGTGTAATTTTTTTACATTTCTCAAATTCATCCCACGGTCCAGATGTGACCCTTTGGCTGGCTGGTTTAGGCCGTGTGATTAACACCCCTGTCGAAGAGAGAAATGGAGACATCTTTTATGTTGCTATAAGGGACAAAGGAAATCTGTTTCTTACACCAGCACCATTAATTGATAATTTCAACTGAGCAGTAACGTTGGAGCTTATCAAGGCACGAGTCTTTGGTTTGACTTTGGGGCCTGCTTAATACTGGGCACCCATCCCTACATGTTTGTATTGTGATAATGATTAAAAAATTAGTCATCCCAAGCTTAATGGATCAGTGGTGTGTGGACACACTATTAAGCTTACTTCAATGAAAAATGTTAGTTGTTGTTTCTGTATAAAATATTACTAAACAATAATTAATTTTAAGTTGCATGTAGACATTAAAATGTAATTTCAAATCTAATCAATTTGGTGAAAAAAGCATGCCAAATGAAATGTTATGAGTTAAAAATCAATTGTTGAAAAAGGTGTCCTAAAGCAGTTGATCAGGAAAATAAAAGTGAACATAAAATGGAATTGACATATATATTTGAAAAAATGGCTCCAGTGAACCTGGTCCTGAAAAGGTCACTGCGCTGGAATGGGCTAAAGCTGTGCTTTCTGAAGCCTCAGCAGAGCCTTAACCAATAAAAAGTAGAGCTTGGAAACAGGTTAGCGCTACCATGACCGCTGACTCAGCAGGGAACAGAGCGACTGCTGAAATAAAAGTCAAATGGACTCATTTCAAAACATTGGTGATTAAAAACTGAGTGCTTTGAGCTGATGTATAGCCTGTGTCTCTGTGTGCTTATTAATGATGCTCTTATTGCACATGGTTGTAAAATATAAAGCCCTCATACACTGCAACGTTTTCACTGTTTACATGAGGCTAAACTGTACATGGAGCTCTGGTTCTAACTGCAATTATTCTCTCATACACTCTACATGGCTTCATTTATTTTGATGGAGTGAAGTGCATTTTTGCTTTTTACATATGCGATACTGTGTGCAAGCACATGGGAGTAAATTTACGAATGAGATCAAGCCCTGAAAAACTGTACTCACCATTTGCTCAGTCCAAGTGTGTAATTACTCGTTAGAAGTAATGGTTCTGAAGCTGAGACCGAATCCACAATACAAACATCTCCGTTCTTGTCAACTGCAGGTGCAGCCTGTCAAATTGTTGTTAGGATACTATTATAACAATTTTTATTTCATGATTAACTCTATAACGCATCTATCACATGTAACCTTGCATTCCACTCCCCATACCGCATACTATTTACTTATCTAGGAATAGATTTGCAGTGTCCTAATTCATAGTCTGTCTTGTTGCAGTATGCCAAAAACACCTTCATTTCTTACTGAGTCTGCTGTAGTTTGCAGCATGCAAAAGCCAGCATGCTTTTCTGGCTATTCCTACCCGCAGTCCTATGCTTATGACAATGTAGTGTCACAGATCCAGAAAAACAATACCGTTGACTGGAGATGATTTCCTGTTTCAGTTTCACATGGTTCTTCCACTGTCCGTCTTTTTTAGGAGGCGAGTGACAAATCCACTCCCATTCATTGTTGTGGGAGAGGTGAATATGATTTATTGATTTCAACGTATTTTTTGCAATGTTGAAGCGGTGTGTCAACCAAGACACCCCTCAACATCCAGAGCCTTAAGGATGTCATCCACCCCTGGAGCCTGAGCTACTTCAGGGTCTTCAGTGATGAGCGAGTCCGCCTCTGAGTCCCGTGGCTCTGCTTCTCCTACAGAAAGTGTGAAGGCAGGATGTGGCAGATCCTGCTTCTACTATCTGACAGTATCCCCCAGTTGAGGTCAGCACTCCACCCTCACTGTAAACAGTGTTCGTGGAGTGCCTCTTTTCCCTCCTGAGTTGCCTGATAGTTTACCAGAACTCCTTGAGAAAGATTAAAAGTTGTGCTCCATGGCCTCACTGAACTCCTCTGTTGCCGGAGTTTTTGCTTTTGTAACTGCCAAAGCTGCAGATTCCGCTTTTGGTGGGTGCCGCCGTAATGGTCCTTAGTCTACATAATCGCTTTGGCAATGAATTTGCAGAACAGCATCCATTCAGACTCCATGTTCTTCATAGGGTTTGTGAATCACCCTTTGTCTGACTCGTCACCTAGGACCACTTTGCCTTGGGAATCTCAAACCCCTCCACCATGATAAGGTGGCGATTCAAGGCAGGGATCACTCACATTAAGTGACACAAAATTAGCTATGTTCAGCCAACTCCGGTCATTCACTTGACTTTGCATTAAACCACAGTGTATCTAAATTCCATCTGTGTTTTCTCTGAACATACTCATTATTTCTTTAAAGGAAATGGTGTAATTTACACATGTACATGCTTGTAGTTGTTAATCTACAGGTGCTACTTGTTGAGGACTTACTAAATAGTTGCTAATTGTGAAATACATGCTACGTATTCTCCCACAGAACTACAGGGTAGCTGCTGCGTAAAGGAGTTACACTTTAGTGCCTACAATTAATCATGGCAGCAAAAAAGTGAAAAAAAAAAAAAAAGTAGGGTAAATGTCACAGTATAACATTACCTCAAATGACGTGTTATGTAACTGATTTTCAAGGGATTAGAGCTGACTTTTAGATTCAGTTGAGATGACAACTCAGCTTATTAATCGGAGTAAGTAACAAATTTGGTATAGTAAAATGTTACGGTAAAAGGGCATTACTACATTGAAAAGATCATACATCAGATGTGAGTTCTTAGAACACATAGCTTAATTTTACCACCAAATCTCCAAAAGGCAGTGAGTGTTTAAATAGCGCTACTGTCACTCCACACTTTCAGAAAACACAGGAGCTCAGCCTGCAGTTGAGTTATAGTAGTGCTGTTTTCTCTGTGCGGTTTAATATTGATATCCGTCAAAAGCTTTTCAAGTTGAAGCTGTTGAGAAGTCACTCCTGAACCGGCATAGACCTGTAGCTGACACACTCTCCTGTTTCACCAGCTGCTGCCAGTAGTTGTCACAGCTTTCCCTCAAACTCTATATCATGGTTTGGGCACAGACCACAAAGAGAGAATCACAAGCAGCTCAGTCATCTGAAATGTTCTCCCCACCGTTGCTGTATTGTCTCACTGTCTGCAGTATTCGATAACCCAATAGCCCACAGTCTGGACAGTCTATAACTCAGGTCCTGGTCTGGTTTGGAGCCTAATCTTTAGCGCAGGATGGGGGTCACAAAAGGAGGGAGCTAAGAATCAGGTTACCCTTGAGCCCAAAAAGGAGAAGAAAAGAAAAACATACTTCCATCATGTAAAAGGGGCTGTTCTGCCCACCCCCATCCCACCCCTCAGTGTGCACACATTTATACACCTCCACTTCGGCTTCCTGCTGTCTCGCCATGCGTATTTCAGACACGGGGGTGTAGGTACAGAGGGGAAACAGCAGAGGTGGTCGTGATATGTGTTGGAGGCTACAACATACGTCATCTACCATCTATCCACCAGCAGCACTGCACATGAGACCATTTACCATGAGGCCATGCTGCAGGAACCTTAGGAATAGCACTAAAAACACCCCTTTCCCTGCCAACCTTACTTGTGCTTGTTTTGAGTCTGAAGTTTATAATCAGACTTAGCCCTGGCAGTTTTGATTTACACTTGGTATTAAAAATGCAGTCTGTGTCTGGACACCTTATAGTATCAATAATAAACAACCCAACCTTGCCGTTGCATTTACACTTTGTTTTAATATGTTCTCATCTCCTTCAGTGAGACCAAATCTGCTCGTGAGTAATTGAAAGTGGTGGCAAATCATATGCAACAAAAGCCAATTTTAGCTTTAGCAAGATACCTCACCTTCATCATTTGTCTGTAGTCTGTGTCATTGTTGGGGTCTGACTCTGCACTGTGTAATGTTAAAAGAGCTGCAACATGGACCACTGGATATGATCTTGTCCAGCTGCTGGAAAAAATGTGCAAGCGATTCTCACTTGTTTTTCTTATCTTTCTCTTTGTGATGAACCTCGGAGAGATGTGTTTCTTTTCTCTGCCATTGCAATCCAGTCTGCTGACAACCTGCTCAAGCATTTGTTTGAAACACCTTTGTAAATGCACCTGTTTCTGTACAAACCATCCACCTTTGCTTAGATGTAGCAGATCGGAGGTCTGAGTTTTTTCTTAGGCTCCAGGGGCATAAATCGGGCATTTTCCCCCGCCCTTTTCATTAGTTTTCCGTGAAACCTTTTGTCTTTACTGCTGTACATACCCATACATCTCGATTAGATCTTAATACAGTGTAATTTGTGGACTAGTTGACCATTAACAGGTGTGAGGTAGTTTGTTTCAAACTTCCATTTAAAACCTCAAATGAGTCCTCTTCTAAATGTATATAATATCAAAAACAGAATATTGTGTTTGCCAGACTAAATTCACATCTTTGTCATCTTGGGAATAACCAGTGTAGCATTAGCATTCATGCCAATGTGGTGTGTGCTTTGAATAGAGGAGTGCATTTAAGCTGTAATTCCACTGACTTTGCAATGGGAATGAGAAAAACATAGCTCATAAATTTGACACCAAATTGTTGTAAAAAGTCTTATAAAAGTCTAATTTTATAATGCGTGGCTTACACCTCCATTCATGGCTGTAGAGTGTTTTTATTTCACCACTTGCACTGTTGCATCACGCTGAAATTTTTTTTTCGGAGTTCCACTTCAACAAGCAACGCTGCACACTCATTTTTTCCATCTCAGCTGTATTAGAGATAAATGCTTTAGTAATGAATTGCATAGTTAATTAATCCTCAAAACGGCACTTATTCATCTGTGCTATAGAACTCCAGTGTTTCCTGAAAGCAATTAAAAACACATCACTGTGCTTCAGTGTTGCTTTGGGAGAAATATTTCTTCTTGAGGAGACAGTTTTTATCATAGTAGCTCCAAAGTCTAATAATCACTGTCACTTTTTACTGTCTCTGGAGTCTGCAATGCTGAAATCCTCTGCACTGTAAAAAGTAATGGTTGTTATTAGACTTGGGAAGTGATTTGTGAAAAAATTACTGTTCCTGTTGGCCCCCTCTGTGCTACTAGATACAAATATATAGGAATATTAGTCAGTACTTTCTAGATTTGTGATGTTTGTTGTTGGCAGAAATTCTACTCCTTTGTTTGTGCTTCATGCTACTGTGGAGCCTCATGTTTTTCATGTTTTAAGTTTGCCGTTGTGTTGATTGATTTAGTTTTCTCCGAATAATTTCGGACCATTTGGAGAGCAGTACATACAATGCATGATGGCCCTCTCTTCATAATACTTCACTATTCTAAACTGTGAGAGCCCATCCTGGTTCCTTGTCTAATTGTCCTCATCACAAGTCTGGGCCTGACGTGGTTCAGGAGGATCTTTCCTTTTGAAAACTAATTGATAATCCTATGTTTCCAAATGAGAGTTAGAGTACTAATAAACCAGACACAGGTGGATGACATCTTTCTCACAATTGTCCCCATCCTGTTTTATTATGATGATGAGATTCATATTTTAGGTCACTTCTCTAATTGCTCTTTCTAACACTCATTCAGACTAGGATGCAACTAATGACTATTTCAAAATCGACTATTCAGATAATGAACTACAAAAAAAACAACAACAACAATGGCTCTTATTCATATTTAGTGCAGCAATGAAATACATTTTCTTTTCTTCAATAAGAACATTTTGTGCACAGCAGTTAGAATGCATAATAAAATTTGGTCAACAAGTATTCAATTCGGTATTCAACAAATTTTGAAGCAATACTTTTTTCCCTTAACCAAAAGTGCATTTTGTGTATATTACAGTGCTTATCAAAGTTTGTTAAACAAACAACTAAATACTCAAGATTTGCAGTCAACAATAAAATGCAATTTTTCCCTTAAAGTGCATGTCGACTACTAAATTAGCTGATTTATTTCGTTGTTGGCTATTTTTCAACTAGTCAAGTAGTTGTTGCAGCCCAAATTGAGACACATGTTATCTTCACTGTTTTTATTTGATTACGATTCACTTATCAATGATGCTCGAAGCATCTCACCAAATCACGTTCTCAGTTTTCTATGTTAGTGTACATGGCTACTTTTTCATCAGTTCAGGTAAACAGTCAGGTAAAAACTCTTCTTTTCACAAAATGCTTTCAAAATCAGACTTTTCATTTTCATCATTTGAACAGTTGAATCTTTTCACTACTATTATCTTTCTGACCCACCTAAGTATGTACAAATAAAACAAAAAATTAAAAAAAGAATACACAAAATTTAAAAAATTAAAAAAGCAAAGTGAATATTGAATATTGACTGAATATTGTGCTGCAGTTTTTATTTACTGATGATGATGATAGTAATTCTTTCTTGGTCCTGAATGTAAAAACAAAAACAAACAAACAAACAAACAAAATATAGTTGCCATATTTGTGGGTTTTAGTGGTGGCCACTTCTGGGTTGGACACCACTGTCTAATGCTATTTGTGTCATTTTCAAAACATTGACTGTTTTGCATAAATCAGTTGTCACTCATTAAAACAGCCAAATTGATGTTGCCTGTGTTTTTTATGTTTGTGGTTTCCTTCCTTCTGCAGTTGCTCAATGCCATCCAGTTGTTTGGTGCCAACTTGGATGACTACCTCCACTTGCTGCTGCCTCCCATTGTCAAGCTGTTCGATGCCCCTGATGTTCCCCTTCAGGCTCGCAAGTCAGTCCCATTCACGATTTCTCCTCTGCCTCTGTTCTGGTGTAATAGAAGCCAATGACATGTTAAGATCTACGTTAATGTTCTCTTTGGATTCCTCAAGCTTTGTTTAATCCATAAAAACATCCACTGATGACCAAAAGCATCTACTGATCTAAAATGTTTAACCACTAATCCTATCAATACATGTAAATAATTGAGATAAAATACAGTTTGTCATCTTTTCATGGTCATGAGATATGACCCATTTGGACGTTCAGAGGCTGCGGTGTGAATGTGGAAACACCGTCATGTTCTGCAATATTAATTTACCAGTAAAACACATGTAGTTAGACAAATGACAGTAGTTATAGACACTTGTTTTTATGTTCAGTTAAGAATGATTATTTGTTGAAAAAGTCACTTTTTCCTAATTTTTTCCAGATTTGATCTAATAACCTTTGAATTTACTCTGAACTTTTATGAACATCTACATCATCTATGAATTAATTATAGGAAAATAACAGATTTTCACAGAAAAATTCTGAGGATAATATAATAAATGGTGATAAATCACTTGGGAAAGACAAAAAAGCTTTTGGAACTTTAAGGTCTTTAAGGGTTAATTTTTCTTCAATTTCTTTTCAGTTGTGTATCGACTTGCAGAATAAATGGAAAACTAAAACTGTACCAGTGGTGTGATTCCACCCAGAGGAGTTGGTTCCACTGGTAGCTTTTACACTCATAGGGCATAAAATTTTATGTCTTTCATACATAAGAATCTAGTTGGCAAATACTTCAGTCTTTTCATGCATCCTCTGAGCAGTTTGAGAAAATCCTTCACAGCAAGTCATGTCTATTTGTCTCTTTGTGTGTCTTATGAATGTTTGAGTGAAACTGAGTGATTTGTTTTGTTTTTCCTTTGTGTGGCTCAGGGTTGCCTTGGAGACACTGGACCGGCTGACGGAGTCCCTGGACTTCACTGACTATGCCTCGCGCATTATCCACCCGATCGTGCGGACTCTTGACAGCACGCCTGAGCTGAGATCCACTTCTATGGACACCTTGTCCTCTCTTGTGTTCCAGCTGGGCAAGAAGGTATCAGCAGCTGTCCCCGGGGCCCTCCCTGTACACGGGGCTGGTATTCAGTAGACCACTTTAAGCCTCCCCGCTGCTCGCCTTTAAGCAACCCCTCCCCCAACCCCCACAGTCTTTATTACTTCCTGCCAGACTCCTGATGTCATTCACGATTTGGCAGTGGGGGGCAGTGTTTATGAGACTAGATGAGGTCACCTTTACCCCTCCCTCTCCTTCAAACCCTCCCTTATCCATCAGCCGTCCCAACTCTAACCTCAGAACCAGCAGCCCATGTGCAGCCACATCTGGCAGCAAATGTGAGGGGCAGTCTTTTGATGTGGCGGCTTGTAACAGTTAGTGCAGGATACTCAGTTATCTGGTTTATGGTGAGGGAGGAAAGAGGTAGCAAACACAGACCCTTTTATTTACACTCCCTCCTTTTTCTCTCATTTGCAGTACCAGATCTTTATCCCCATGGTGAACAAAGTGATGCTGAAGCACAGGATCAACCACCAGCGCTATGACATACTTATTTGTCGCATTGTTAAGGTAAGCCCAACCACCCATATGTCCAGCTTCTCCTTAACCCATAAAGACCCAAACACTCACCACTGACCAACAGCATCTACTGATCTAAAAAGTTCAATACCTGATCTTATCCATACATGTAAATAATAGGTTTAAATGCAGTTTGTTATCTTTTCATGGTCATCAGATATGACTCATTTGGACGTTCAGAGGCTCTGTAGTGAATATGGAAACATCGTCATCTTCTGCAACATTGATTCATCAGTAAAACACATGGAGTTTGATAAATGACAGTGGTTGTAGACACTCCTTTTTAATTTTCAGTTAATTATACATTTTACTGAAAGTCACTTTTTCTTCAGGTTTCTCTATTTTGACCTAATGACCTTTGAATTTACTCTGAGGTTTTATGAACATCTATACAATCAATAAACTAATTACAGGGAATACCTGATTTTCACTGAAAAAAAGGATAATATAATAAATGGTGTTTAATCACTTGGGAAACACAAAAAAAAATCATTGGAAGTTGTGATAAAAATAGTTGTGGGTCTTTAAAGGTTAATGGCAGGTTCACTCTACAGGATCTTTGGGCAAGGGGCTTGAAATGCATCCATGGCTTGAAAGCAAAGCCATGTTAAAATGTAATACTACTGATAGCTATCAAGTAAAAAAAAAAAAAAAGGCTCTCATTCTTCTACTTTTTTAGCTTACCGGCTGACAGGCCGTAAGCTATTGTCGTCATGCGTCGTCCGGCGTCGTCTGTCGTCTGTTACAAAAATTTCAATTGTCTTCTTCTCTGAAACTACAGTTCCCATTGACTTCAAACTTGGTATACAGCTTCTTTATGATGATGTCAACAAAAGTTAATGAAATTATTTGGATCCGGATCTGATTCTGGATTTGGTGCAACTTTGAAAAATTTCCCCATTATAAGAGATAGGAAGTGGATCGATGCAATAACTCAGTAAATATAAATGATATCAAGTGTAAATTTCTACAGTACAGCCTTGATGGGGAGATGACCAAAACATAATGGCCACATGCTGATCAGGATCTTCTTCTGGATCCGGGAACTTACAGAAAATTTAACATGGGCTCTTATGGGGAAAAAAATTCTATTGTCTTTTTCTCCCAAACTACAGGTCTGATTGACTTCAAACTTGGTATACAGCTTCTTTATGATCATGTCAACACAAGGTATTGAAATTATTTTGATCCGGATCTCATTCTGGATTTGGTGTGACTTTGAAAAAATTTCCCATTATAAGAGATAGGAAGTGGATTGATACAATAAATCAGTAAGTATCAAATGATATCAAGTTGGAATTTTAATTTTTTACAGATCTGATTGGAATATGACCATAACATGGTCTGTTTCTGTAATATAATAAATACACATAACTGGGTGATAATAAATGGCATCTGGATACATTTCCCAAAGCTTTTAATTTGGCCGGTAAACTACGGGGCCATTGGTCCTATTTTTATTCAACTTCTGGTTCTAGAAAGCCCAATTTTGACAGGACTAGCACTGCTTGTAGTCTGTGGTATGGTGTCCCCATTTTACAAAATAAAAATCCTATGGCTTATTATATAATGTTAATCACAGAGGTCATAATAATGGTTTTTGTTTCCTTTATGCTTTATTCTGCATTTCCCAGTCAAGTAATGTTGAAGGGCTGCTGACAGTCATGACTGAATACTCTGATTAGCATTTTGAGCTCATAAGCAGTAGCTAAACTCACAGTGTACATCAATGAACTTCACATAGTTTAGGGTCCACATTAGCAGGTCAAGACACTAAACAGTGCACATACTTGAGTGCACAAGACAAACCACTGAAAATCCATGCAGGACATTTTAATCCAGCTGCACACAGTACTCAAACAGGATACTTTTATGGCAACGGATAAACATTCGCAGCTACTGTCAATGTAGTCTTTTTTGCTGATTGGTCGATGGTAGTTATAGATTGGTGCAGATTGGTTTCTAATTTCCATTTTCTAGGTCATGAATACCAAAATAGAGCTATATGTAGCTCAGTACTTTGTCGGGAATACTGTAATCACAGCTCCATATGTAGGCAGCATTGGTCCTGCAGCAGGTGACGATGCTAAACATTGTTAGAACACTACTGTTGACAGATGTTCAACATAAGTTAAAATCTCACCTCCGATAATCACAGAGTCTTCTTAAGAGTTTTCTGCAGACTTCTTCGACCACATCTGTCTTTATTTTGTTTATGGCTGCTTCACTATGAGGTCATGTGCTGTGGTGCATCATTCCCTCTGGTACCCTAATCTTAATAATATACAGTTGGGTGTGGTACGACATTATTATCAAATCTTGTGTTGGAGATCAGAGACAAAGACATCTGCCAACTTGCTTTTGATGCGAGTGATTTCAAAATCACATGGAATCATTTGTACTCCTGTAGTCTGACCAAATACAAACCTGCAATACAATATTCTTTTGCACATTTTTCTTAGGTTTGTTTTCAGCCAGAAGTGATTATTAAAACACTTTGATTACGTAATCAGAAATAAACACATCTTTGTATTTGCAGTGCACCATCAGCCAGTCATTACGGTCATATTTATCAACAGTTGTCCCCAGGAAGGAAATGCACCTGACAAAGCATGTTATACAGTCTGTTTTAACAACGTCTCTGTGTGTGGCCTGTGTGTGTGGGCTGTGTGTGTTTGTGGCCATAATAGGGCTACACTCTAGCAGAAGAGGAAGAGGACCCTCTAATCTTCCAGCATCGGCAGCTTCGTGGTAATCAAGGCGACGCCCTGGTCAGTGGACCAGTGGAGGCAGGGCCTATGAAGAAGCTTCACGTCAGCACAACTGCACTTCAGAAGGTCAGAGGAGATTTCAAACATCGCACTTTTTAAAGGAGGTTGTAATTCTTAGTGAATAACAACACACCAGATGCTTGTTTTTCTGTTGAACTGGCAAACAACTCTGTGCAGTAAATATTCCTTGCGCGTGAGCACAGTGTTTCTGTGTTAATGACAAACACGGTTACAAATGACAGGAAAAGCTTAAATAAATGAAAGGAGGAACAGGATGACTCAAAATACACACAGATGTGTGAGGGCTTACTGAATGAGAATACAAAGGATGTTAAGTATGTTTTCTGGCCTTCAGTTTTGTTTCCATTATCAAAATGACAAATGATGGCCTATCCTTCAGCAGAATTGTGTATTTATTGCTATATAGTTCCCAAATTTTACACAGATTGAATGATTCTTCTCTGGTGAAAAAGTGATATTGCGATTACTGAGGACAATATTGCAATTGTGATTGCAATTTGAACCTTCACTGTTGTTTATCAAGCTGCTTACACGCATTTTTTCAGCCCAAACATACAATGTTAAATTAGCTTAAGCACCACATTGATTTTGTTTGTCTCACACAGTACTTCTCTACCTTCAGTTTCACAGGGTCAAAATGATCACCAATTGGCACTTTGTATTTATTGTTTCCATTTCTGCACTTTGTTCACTTTAAATCCACCGCTACCCACACCTCTAAATATCAGCATTTTTCTATCTATAATTGCACAGGCTGATAATGTCTTTATTATTGCAGTAGGATTAAATGTGCAGCCCATATTCCCTGTAGATAGATGAAAGGCTGTTGACACATTAAGACACAATATATTTTTCCTATGATTTGCCATCCGTCTGTTTTCATTCCATCTATTTAAGTAAAAGTACTTATACCACATTGTGAAAATACTCAATACAAGCAATCCTCATACAAAACCTTACTTATTATTAGTAAAAAGTCAAATTAGTACCTGAGCAGTAAAATGGTTGCTGTCTGTGTTTTACTATTATACATTCACGGAAAAAAAGTAGTTAGTAGATAGTAGTAGTAGATAGTTTGTAATGTAATTTTACTTTTTAACACTAAAACGAAGAGAAGAATTTGGAGTTGTCATTATTTTAAAAATTATTATGTTACCATTTTACTGGTTCAACCCACTATAGATCATATTGGTCTGAATGTAGAACCTGAACTAAAATGATTTTGACATACAACAGTTTTGACATTGTTAATATCTTAAGTGTAATTTTTGGATTTTACACATCCACCTAAATTGGACCCCTTGGCAGGCCGGTTTTGGCCCACAGGCCATATGTTTGACTCCTGTGTTCTAGAGTCTAAAAAAAATTTCATTAGCTCAGAAAAACAAGCCAGTTTTCAGCTTTGTCACAGTGCTTTTTCCAGCAAATCCCAGAAGGTTTTAAAGGAACTTATTCAGCTACAGGAGGAGGATAAAGAATATGTGCACAATAGTTTTTTTTTTTTTCTTGAGTCATCCTTATTGTATAGTTTTTATCCACAATACATCAACATTGTTCTGGAAAATATACATTATGATGTTTTATGTGTTGATCAGACATACATGAACCTATATGACCCTCATCTCTGGAGTAACTGTCATGCTCCCACATAGTCCCCATGGGTGGCCATGGCTCAGGAAGTAGAGCGGGTGAGCGGTTCGAATCCCGCTCTGTCCTAGTCATGTGCCTTTGTGTCCTTGGGCAAGACACTTCACCCGCCTTGCCTCCAGTGTCACTCACACTGGTGTATGAATGTGTTTGAATGTTTGGTGGTGGTTTGGCGCAAACTGGCAGCCACACTTTCCGTCACCCTGCCCAAGGCAGCTGTGGCTGCAAATATAGTTTACCACTGCTAGAATGTGAGAGCGAATGAATAATGGATCAATAATGTAAAGTGCTTCGGGTGCCTTGAAAATCGCTGTAGAAATCGAATCTATTATTATTATTAGTAGTAGTATTAGTATTATTATTATCATTAGTTCCCAGTGATCAGATGGTTGTGTCTCTGCACAGGCGTGGGGCGCTGCCAGGAAGGTGTCCAAAGACGACTGGCTGGAGTGGCTCAGGCGGCTCAGCGTTGTCCTGCTCAAAGAGTCATCGTCTCCGGCCTTGCGATCGTGCTGGTCACTGGCACAAACCTACATCCCACTTGCCAGGTACACACTACTGCTGTCACATCAACTTATTCTTAATGACCCGCATGCACAGCGGGTTGCGTCACAGCAGGTGAAACAATGACCTCATGTCCGGGATGAGCTCAGAGGAATCATGTGAATCAGCCTGAAATGCTTTCTGTACATTTCAACCAACCATCGAGTAAAGCACTGAAACAGATAAACTGCACAAAAGTTGTTGTATTTCCTAGTGGCTTCCAGATGTGATTTTTGTGTATCTAAATAAGAAACAGATTGTTTTTGAGGAATATTCCAAATAGTTTCTTAGCGCTCAGCTATTAAACAATGTTTAACACACACACACACACACACACACACACACACACACACATACATTCTTTGTTCAGAACCCATAAATTAGTCTGGCCTCTGTCTGATCTATTGGTTTCCCAATTTAAAAGTAGTCAAAAGTCTCATCTGTATTATTATGTAACATCTAAAGTATTCATTTTAGTGAGTTAGTGCTTCCATTGTACTCCGCAGGGACCTCTTCAACGCTGCCTTTTTGTCATGTTGGTCGGAGCTGAGTGAAGACCAGCAGGACGAGCTGATACGAAGCATCGAGCTGGCGCTAACGTCCCAGGACATCGCCGAGGTCACCCAGACTCTGCTAAACCTGGCTGAGTTCATGGAGCACAGTGACAAGGTTAGCAGTTCCACTCATGCTCTAAACCTAACTCATTATAGACATAATGGAACTGAAATTCTGGATTAAACATTAGGATTCTTTAGGATTTCCCTGACATGGTTTAAGTGAAAACCCATTCCAGCCACTGCCCCTTTATATGGATGTCTCCCAAATTTAAGGGGTTCATGCTTGGCCCATTGTTGCTTACATTTTAAAGAATGATTTACCAAACAATTTTTATGATACTACACTACTTGTAAAATATAGACTCGCATCTTTTCCCAAACGTCTGCTCTCACCAGCATAAAAACTACCACATCTACAACCTGTGGTTCCCCACGGGTCACATACTTGTCTAATATAAGACTGTTATACAGCATGTTTTAAAGTTCTGTCTTGTGTCTGTGAGGTAAGCAGAGATGCAACTGTTAATTCACATGTCCACCATTATCTAATATAAGACTATTCTATCCTGTGTATCTCAATGTTCTTATTTCATATATCAGCCAATATATCGGTTATCGGCCACTATATCGGATATCAGCTTTTTTTAGCTCCCAATATTGGTATCGGCATTGGCCCCAAAAATCCCATACTGGTTGGGCTCCAATAAAATGTCTAAAAAAGGTTTTAAAATTAGCCAATTTTTGTACATAGTTATGTATCTATTACTTTTAATAGCTTTTAATTGTGATTGTTAATTTAGTGTGTGGAAAAACTGGACAAAAAATGGAGACCATTCACTTCTAGTTAAGTGAAAGCACCAGTTCTGGAAGTGAGGTCAATTTAATGTAGAAATATGAAGAAGAGTAAATGCTTGATGTTTTCATCTAGTATTATTATTGATCATTTGCTGATCCATTAATCAATTGGATAACTGATTCAGAAAAACCTCATTTTCATTATTTTTGTGGATGCTGATTTCTTTTTTGGATCCTTTACAACATGTTAAATCAAAATACCCCTAAGGCTGTTGTGGGAGACAGAAAATGTAGGAGTGTCTCCTTATCTTAATGAATACTTTCCACAGACCATAAAAGCAAAGAAAAGTAAGGCAAAGTAAAACTTTTGAGCACTAGTTTTAGTCCAATGTTTGACCACCGATGTTGAGACCCTTCAGTGACATTACCATTCAGTTGAGGACTGCAGTGGTTTCAGGAGCATTAAATTTCAGCAGTTCTTCCCCTTTTCTCAGGTTCCAGTACAGATTCATGCGATAGTGTGCCATGACACAGCTCAAGTGTCAGTGTAAAAAGTGGATGGAGTGTTTCATGTAGAATGCTACACATCTTTCTTGAACTAAATCATACCATCACCACAATTGCATGAATTCACAAACGTTTAGCTCACTGGCTGATACGCGTCATCTTCATTAGCAATTTCTTCAAACATCTCAGATGAAACTATTCGTCATATTAATTTCATCTTTTAAATGTAGCTTCCTTGGGACAGTGGCTACGAAGTTAGTTCACAGTTTTGAGAAATTTTGTTTCTTTGAATTTTTGAAATATTAAAAATATAAAAAATTTGCCTTTACTTATAATAGTCGCTATTTTGATGGCTTATAACATGGAAATGGTTAGAGATATCAGTTTAGTTACTCCTGAGCACTGATAGGAAGTCATATATGGACTTTCATTTAATTTGTTGAGTTATCCTCCAGTGAAAGTACCACCCACTTCTATTTGGAGATTGATGTACTGCATCAAGAACACAGGACTCCAGCATAGCGGCAGGACCTGACAGCCTCACAAATTCAAGTTGATATTGATTCTTCATAGAACATGCTGGTGTGGTGAGACACAGGGCCATTGGTCCTGTTTTCTATTGCATATAGAGAAGAAAAATCCATAATGTGGCACATACTGTTTTGTAAAATTTTTCAGGGCCCTCTGCCCCTGAGAGATGACAACGGCATTGTCCTTCTTGGAGAGAGAGCTGCGAAGTGTCGCGCCTATGCTAAGGCTCTGCATTACAAAGAACTGGAATTTCAGAAAGGTCCCTCTCCTCTCATTCTGGAGTCTCTAATCAGGTAGGAGACCTGAACATGTCAGAGGCAATCATGGTCTGGTCTGTTTTATGTCATCTGTGTGGGAGGAACTGACTGACAGTATATTCTTTGTGTGTGATACTTAGTGACATCAAGTGGACAAGTTCCAGATTACAGCTGACTGACTAACTACCCCCTTCCCCCTTCCCTACGGTTGCTGCGAAAACACAGAAAGTGTTTTTTAAAGCTACTGTTTGTTTTGCCTGTTTTGGGCTTTGTGTTAAGGGGACAATAATGAAGGTCCACCACAAACATAATAGGTGATGGTAAATATGCTCAAGTGCTGGATGGCACCCATCTGCGTGGCAATGCAAAAATGGTCGACTTTGTGGCTGTGACCTGTTCCATTTGAAAATGTCACTGTCTCGTAATTCTTCTTTTCATGTCTTGATAAACTGATAACATATTTATGAAAGTTCCCTGCACTTACATCCTCATAAAACTCCCTGGATTTCCAACACTTGATCCTTAAACTCTATTGAAATTAGAACTGGGAGGCAGATTATTTTTTTAATCATTTTAATCTGCAAGAAGAATGTGAGAGCAAATGAATAATGGGTCAATAATGTAAAGCGCTTTGAGTGACCAAAAAAGTGCTATATAAATCTAATCCTTTATTATTATTATTATTATTATTATTATTATTATTATTATTTTATATTACGATTATTTTATATTACGATTTTTTGAGACCACATGAAAAAGTTGACTCTTAAACTGAAGCAGAATGTGTAGGCCATGAGTCCTTCAAATACATATTTTCTATTATATAATAAAGAAAATTAAATAATCTTGTTAAAAATCATTAAAAAGGAGAATATCTTGTTATGTGTCTTTAACCCATAATGACCCAAATATTTGCTGCTGACCAAAACCATCTAATGATCTAAAATGTTTAATTACTGTCGATCCACTAGTTCTAGCAATACATGTAAATAATTGGTGTAAAATGCAGTTTGTCATCTTTTCATGGTCATCAGATATGACCCATTTGGATTATTCAGAGGCTCTTGTAGTGAACATGGAAACACTGTCATCTTCTACGACATTGATTCACCAGGAAAACCCATGGAGTTTGACAAATGGAATATAGAAAAATACCTGTTTTCAATGAAAAATTCAGAGGAAAAGATTATAAATGGTGATAAATCAGTTCAGAAAGACAAAAAAAATCATTTGGAAGTTGTGACTAAAATAGTTGTGGGTGTTTAAGGGTTAAAATTACAACATGACCCACTGTCAGAAGTCGGTTACTGGCCTTACTGGTTAAATATAAATATAATAATATAATAAATTCTCTCTTGCTGTCCTTGCACGTATAACAGAAGCTAGATTTAACAAGTGCTTCAGTGAATAATAGTCCTTGGATTAAAGGTTTTTGTTTTAAAGACAAACATTGAGCTGCTCTCTCAAAATCAGTTTCTAATCTAATAAATACAAGGACAAATGATATTCTACATATCCCCCTGTCCCATAACAATTTGATTTCTTCTGTCATCTTTTCCATCCCCTTTTCTCATCCTTCTTTATTTCCCTGTCTTTGGCATGGCACAGAGAAATCTGTTTTCCAGGCATCTAATTGGACGCTTGCCTCCTTTTCATCTACGCGTGTCTGGAATTGTGTTTCTCAGGGGCCTGTTTTCAATTTCTCAGGAGCCTTGATGATGATGAATGATGGGAGCCGGCACTCTGGTGTTTTCAATATCCCCATCTGGTTCTCACCTCTCCAGGATTTCCCATAAAAAGAGCTAGTGGCTGGTGTGCAAAAAGCACGACCTAAACCTGGCTCGACTGAATCTTGACTCTTAGAAAAAAAAGGGGTGATGGTAATGTCTGATGTGCATTTTAGAAGGACGAAGAGGCATCGTCACTGGTATCTCAGCACTGATGAGTCATGGTATTTGTGGGAATGCTTCTTTTTGCTTTTCCACAAGTTGAGATTTAGAACATTGAAGCTGAAATAGGCAGCAAGCATTTTATGAGTTATAACTGGTATAAATAATGTGTGAGGTGTTCTAAATAAATCAGAAGAATTAGGTCTGACTTTATGCCCTGGCCTTCTAGCTTCGGACACAGCCAGGAAATTGGTCAAATTTTCCCCTGCTACTCCCTTCAATGAACGCATGACTGTTTGTTACTTGAGCATGTGGTGTGTGGCATTGTTATGCAGTGACTTTAAACGGTTTTAGATTGTTGCCATTATTTCTGTTTTTGTTTTAACTTCATAGTATCTGGCAGACTACGTTGTTTATGTAGTTTTCTGTTCTTTGTCATCAGCTATATATCTGCACAGAAGTTATTTATGAAAAATTGGGTATAAAAATATCAATAAATGACAAGAAAATAAGCCCATTCCTGTACATAGTAATATATCTATTACTTTTACTTGGTATTAATCATAATTGTTTTTTTAGTGTGTTGAAAAACTGGAAAATTTGACAAAAAAAATGGAAACAAAGCATCAGGAAGGAAAGGCTTTGGAATACAATTTAAAATTTGTGTTAGTATGGTCAGATGGACACAGAACTGCTAATCATTCAGGACATGATTTTCTATTGATCATCTATAATACTACGGTATAATACACACTATACACTAATATACACTAATACACATTCAGTACATCTAATGAAACAGACGAACCATTCTTGGCATGAAACACTGGAAATCGTAACTAAAACTGAATTTCTTATTGCCTCTTCGGCTTTGTAAACCAAAATTGCATAGGGACAGTGACAATTACAATACATGTGAATTGCATGCAATGAGATGACATCCTTAAAAACACACCAGTCAAAAAACATGGAAGATGATATGGAAATTTGGATGAAATGTGAGATTTTTGTTTCATTCATCCAGTGGTTTCTATCCAGCTGAGTGGAGATGATTATCCTCATTATGCAAAATAATTACTTACCACGAATAATGGTGACAATTATAAGATTTATTCCATACCATCTCACTCTAAAGCTTTCCAGGTCATGCCACGGATTGCCTCGAGCAATTGTGAGACTTGTATCAAGTTCATAGAATATTTGCTCCCAATACTTTTTAGTTCTGAATTTTGAAATGAAGGTTGGCCCTTTGTGCTAAATGTCATCATTAGTATCTGAAGTCTCCAGTTGCTTATTTTTCAGTGGAGTGAGTAGATGTTTTTATTCAACATCCAAGCAACAAAAGAGAATTTATAATATCTAAATACACAGAAATAGCTGATGTTCAATTAAATCAATAGATATAAATAATGTGTTTCAAAAAACAATCTTTTGTTGTAGTTGTCACGATCTTACAACCATTTTGATTGTGTGTATTAATAATATGGCTGTATTATACGTAGAGGTTATTTGCTCCAGCATTGAAAAAGTGTTCTCCCATATATTTTGCTGAAAATAACTTTTTGTATAACAAGCATTCATATTCATTGCAGACCTATAAGACTTTTATCAATGTTGTATTGCTGTTGTATTACTTCATCATCATTTAATAGTTTTCTATAAATGAGCATGTCTTATACCTTTGGCTCCAGAAATTTGGGACTAATAAAGTATTTGGGCTAGAGTACAAAGTTTTCGTGACCTTATTTGAAATTGTCACCTGACTTTATTCAATAAAATCCATGATCTGAAGTGGGAAGGCTCAGTGAGCTAGTATTGAATGAGTATTAATGTAAAACATGATGTATACCTTACATGCAATTACAGTACTCCATTTCAGAGTGTTATTTGGATTTAACCTGGATTGAGAGAAAAGAAAAATTACTTCACACAGCATTTCACACTGAATAATTTTTAGACCTGCTTATGAATGCGAAAAATAATCTACACAGTATTGGATGGTGGTAGAGGATAAAAATCTGCAGAATTAATATTTTCCTTTATTATTTGATAGGCAATGTCAATTTAACTTAATAATGTCTGTTTTCAGAAAATATGAGCATTTGGTCAAACAAAATGAAGTTTGGTGATGACTAATACATTTGACCAACATTGCACCAGCTACTTCCAAACAATAAAAATAACACACATGCTCGACAGGCAGAGATATGTGTGTTATGTTGAGTGGAGCCCTTCAAAACAGCCTAAACCTTTTTGGCATCCCAGCCCATTTCCACAGCATTGTTTTATCTGATTGTTTGTATGTGTGTGGAGTGTTTAGTACCTGCTGCAGCCCCAAGGAAGGTCAAATCACATTTACTTTCACGCAGCATCTTGATCAAATAATAACCACAGTTTTTGGCAACTCTAACTCCCCTGGAAAACAACTGTAAATTCCATTTACCACAGTTGGGTTTCACAAAATGAAAAATGTTAGCTATTAGTGCTGGGATGTGCTCAGTGAGGAGACTAGAGCCTCAGGAGCAGCTGATCTCTGAAATGTGTACCATCCACCACCGTTCAAGGTCTGCCTTTTGAATACTTTTACGCCTGGTCATTTGTCACTGTCCAGGGTTTTTTTTAAAAGTGATCTTTATTCCACTGTGGTTATTTTTATAAGAAGGAGATCTGTAGCTTTAATTAGATGTTTACCGTGACTGAATTTCACCTTGTAGAAGGCAAAGAATCTGAAACTGTATGGGCATCACTCACTCTGTGGTGGTACGCGACAAGCCACAAGGAGTTGTGTTTGTTCAGAGCATGGTAAAACACTGTTATTCTTTTCAAGGTAGTAAAAGTAGATGGAAGAATAGAATGTGTGTGGTCTTTTCTTGGCTGTAGCTTCTGTGTCATGGGACCTTTGGCCAAAATGTCTGGAGATGACCAGAGGTCAGAGGTGGGTAGGTCAAGGCAAATGTGTTACCATTGTTGGACGTGAATGGATATTGTAGACTTTGATTCGTTTTTAGATTCCCTCTGAGTTGAGAAGCATAGTGTTTCTGTTGAGGCAAGTGTTTCTTTTAAAAATATTTTTATTTCCTATCACATAAAACAACATAATTACAGAGCTGTACACATTTTACAAATAACACATATTCATCATCAATGGTTAGGGTTTTACAATAAAATGCAGCATAATTCATAGGAAATACATTTGGTGGTTTATTCCATTCCAGTAACCCACAACGATCCTTTTTTAATGAGTTCCTCCCAGTCTGTAATGACTCTTTCCAGTCCCCTTTCATACTATTTTTGGGCCTATTAAAGGCACGTGTTAACTGATAAATACCTTGTGCTTTCCAAACAAATAAAGAGGAGGAATCAAATTCCAGTTATCCACAAAAGACAGTGGTAAAAGAGCATCTATCAAAGCTTTTAAAAAATATAATATCTTACTGATAAATACACAAAATGAACTACAATTTACAATCAAACACGGTAAGCACGTAAAACATTCATCTGACTGAAACCATAAAATTTGATTGCTTTCGTATTCAAGGGAAAGCCACAGTATGGTCTTACAGGTATTAGTGAACTCTCAGCAAATGATTTGTATGATCTTGATCCAGGATGCACAGCTGAAGCACTTATGGTTGAAAACTCACAGGGCGGACCTTCATCTCCACTCTCTTAAGGGAATAGTTGGAGCCATGCCAGCCGTACCAAGTGATCCCATCTGAGTTCCTCGTGTGCTCGCCGTAGCGGTAAAATACTCCATTCAGGTTGGAGTCAGTGCAGCAGTTGTACCAGTAGCCACCTGTAAGGAGACCAGGGAGGGAGAGGCATTAGACCTGCTGCGGATTATGTGAAGTCTCCTAGGTCAGTGTCTACAGAACATGGTTTGGAGTCACTTTTATAGATTACCTTTGCGCAGAGCGGCGCAGTCATCCACACATTTGTCATTGTCTTTGTTGCTGGTGCTGAAGTTGGTGTTGTTGTGGTAGCGCAGGGAGTCTCCGGCGTTCCCACTGTAGTTGGAGAGGAAGAGCTTGTAGCTGTTGAGCTCATTACCCACAGTGAAAAAGCCGTACTCAGCATAGCGAATCTCTCCTTCCCAGTCCTGCATTGGAAAACACATATAACATGATTTAGAGGGAAACAGTTATAGAACCTGAGAATCTTGGCTCTCATTATGTCTTTTAGAGTTAGTTTGATTTATTATTAATGTTCTTAGATGTAGCACCACAGGAATGTGACTTTTTTTGTTAATGCTCTCTTATTTTTGGTAATGAAATGGTTTATTTATTTTTGGTCTTTTGTCTCAGTTCAAGTGGACATGAGATTTAGTGTAAATAGCAAATAGGCATATAGCAGCTATTTTAGTATTTACATCTAAGCATCCCCAGAAATTTTTTTTAAGAATTATTAGTCTCTGGTGGATATAAGATGCTATGAATGAATGGGTCCATCATAGAACTTCACCCAGGGGACTGAGATTTGCTTCTCCGCTACCCCTGGACATAGACTTAGAGTCCTAGTTGGTGGTAGTAGTATTAGTAGTAGTAGTCAAAACTACTTGGCTAAGTTTAGACAAACTACTCACTATGTCTTGGCCAGTCTTTCTGCCAGATGTCTTTGCTCTCAAGTATGAACATTATACAAAAGTGGTCCTACACAACAGAAGGTTATAAATACCATGTTTAGCTGGAGGTACAGGTACAAACATTCTCCATTTTATACAACCCTCTGGGTATAAATGGGCTATTTCACCCTGGGTCTAGCTACTGTTGGTGTACTACGGACACCCGGGAGCATGTAAAATCTGCCTTAGATTTATTGTTATCCAACATGTACCTCCAGTTCCACCCTGAGCACTGTGGGTTGCCTGGTAAGACGGAAGATGTGGTCATTGCCCAGCCAGAAGTCTCCACGGATGGATCCAAACCCGTTTTTGTACTGCTTCCAGTCACGGTTAAATGACGTCAGGCCAACCTTGCGTCTTTGGATCACAGTCCAGCCGCCTCCTTTTGTCTCCATATCACAGAACACCTGAAATAATTTCCCAACATTCAGTACAATGGAACATCTCAACACATCACTGCACAGACGGGAATCAGCAGTAGACTGGTGTGTGACTCACGCTCAGCTCAGGTGTGCCCAGAAAGTCATCTTTTGGCAGTTTGTACTCGCCAGAGATCTTGTAGTTCTTAGTGTACAATGAAGCACAGTCATATATAGCATCTGGAAGAAAAAAAAAATCTCTTCACTCATGTTCAAAACATATGCAATTTTATGAGAGCAATAAAAATATGACTGTCATAAATTCTATCAGCTTTATGAGTATCCAAGCAACTGGATAGATGTGGGAAAAACGGCTTCAGCTCCATCAAACGTGATAACCATAATTTTAGATAGAATTTATGCACAATGGAGCTTTGTTTCTCATGTTATTTTTGTTTTTGTCCTGTCACAGTATGGTGATTCCATTAATAGGGCTATGAGTTCAGTACAGTTCTGTGAGCCCAATACTTTTAAGAGTCTGCCTAATACAAAAAAAAGCTGTAAATCCTGGGCTTCATGTAATCTTAGCGTCTCTTCCTGCTTGGCTCTCCTGTCTCTAATTTACCCCAGTTTTAAAAGAGCTCTCTGTGTTCTCTTTGCCAGTGTCACAAATGTGGCGCTGTTAGACCACACTGTTAGGGTATTGAAATAATAACCTACGTCATGCCTGGTCGACCTCTCGGCGGCAGCCACTGCTGATTAGCGGCATGTTAAAGTTAAGACAGACGCTATAGATGACTTGGCTTTGATGGTTATTGACAGCCCTGCAGATGGGATCCTACAGCACCAAATAAATGCTTGACTAATGCAGGGCGGCTTAACTGTGTTTGCACTGGAATCTAACTTCAAACCCACTCACAGCAGTTGTCTGGCTACCCTTAAAGCAATGAAGGAGGTTAATTGTAGTTTTTCACAGAAAGAATAATTATATAGCATCATGTGAGTGGCTGAAATTAGAATGGTTTCAGAAATGCTGGATGTTTTGTGACAGTATAAATAGAATTCTTTCATCTAATTAATTAAAAAATGAATTTGAAATTAATTTAAGATGAATAGAAGTACAGCTTTTGCTTTATGCAAAAATGAACAAGACTGAAAAACTTAATATACACTGGTACATGTTAACATCTGTTGTTATTTTTAAGTGTTCTTTTTTTTTTTTTTAGTTTTGTCAAATTAGTTTAAATTTATGGATATAATTTCTACTCAAGAGATAGAGTTTGACGTTTCTACTCAACACTTAAAGCACAGTTATTGACGCATTCTCAAACTATTCAGTTGTTATTTCTTAATATAAATGAATAAAAATCTTTATTACTGCAGTTTTTACTAGTTATTTGTCAGCACCACTTCAACTTATGAAAAGATGTGTCATATAATCTCTATTTGATGTATAGGAGTTTCTTACCTGATGAAGTCTGAGTAGCAGACTGTAGAGTTTGCAGCTGCATGATCTCTACACGATTGTTGATTTCAGAGTATTTACTTTCTGCCTCCGTGACCCGGGCTTCTTGCTGCCTGTTCTGCTGGTCCAGCTCCATTATTTGCCTGACAACATTCATCAAGTCTGTCTCCTGCTTCCGGCTCAGCTCCTCAAGGATACTCGTCAGATTGGCTACCTGAACCTTGAGAGAGCGGACCTCGTCACAGCATTGCCCCTTCGGAGGCTTCGGAGGCGCCAATCTCTTTCTGGGACTCTGGGCCCATGTGTCTGCGAAAAGCAGCATGACACCCAGAACAACTACAGTCAGATTAACTTTTGTCATTTTACCTGCTGAAGTTCTAAATTTTGAAAGAAACACAGGTGTCTTCAATTTGCCCTTTCACTTCAGAAGCTATTGTCTGTTCAAAAAAAATCTCAAAAAGAAGCAAAGTGTTGATGTGTTTAGTTGAGGCTCTCCTTTGACGACCGGCTCACCCAGGCTCTGTCTTATTTCCTAAGTGAAGCCCTCCTCAGCCTGTGCATCTTAAATATTTTGCATGTGGGCCCTCCCCCTCTCTTTCAGTGTACACCAGTCACAGCATTGACCCTCTCCAACCTTCTGGGTGGAGAACCTTTCCCATCATCCTCCCTCCCCTGCCCCCTCTTAACTATCCCTTCATCTTACTTTCACTCATTCCTCAGACTTTTGGCCTCTGTGTCTGCTATCTTTGTCAGGTGTTGAAGGTTTCTGGGCAGTCAGGCTTTTCTTGCCTCTGCCTGGAAGGGCAGCATAAGGAGATTCAGGAGGAAAAAAAAAAAGACTACTCTGAACTTTCAGTAAATTGCCATTCGTCGTTCACTTGTCGAAATGCTTGACTTATTTTTTTATTATTACTTACCTACGAAGAAAAAGTATTGTTAAAAAACTGTTCAAACCTTTTGAGGGTTTGTTTTAATCATTAGACCCTTGTATGTAGTTTCCTTCTCTTTCGTAAGACTTCAATTATCCTCCTAATGATAGATCTGACTATGTCCTCGGGGCTGTCCATTCTTCTCTAAATGTGGCCTTTACATGCCAAGAGATGTATGAAGTCACTAAGTAGTTTTAATCGTAGGTTAGAGTGTGCTATTTGTGCTACCTTTTTTTGTTGGCAAATTTGAAGTAGGCATGTTTTATGGAGGTTTTCAGCATCAAATTTCAAAAGGGTGTTCATATGAGGAAAAGACTGAAACCACCAGGTTTAAATTAGAACAAAATAGTTTGCATTATGTGGAAAGATTTTGTTGTGCATAAGGCTCCGAATACACTGTCTACATGTGTAAAGGGTTAACTTTTTGCCATCATGTGCTCTGTAAGTAGCTAAATGGTGTCTTGTTTCCTCCAGGGAACCATCAAACAACATAATGAAGCAAGATTCTGTTCACTTTAAACAGATAGCTGAAGAAATCAACTGCTTTCCTTTCCTTATCTTTCTGTTATCCCATATACAAATGCAACATAATTATTTTACATGAATTGGAGCACACTTTGGACATTTTGTCTTCTAAATTTAATTGGATCAACCTGCTACTGCAGATCCTTCAAGATCTTGACCTGAGGAATTTCAGTCCTATTTCTGGGAATTGTAAGGGTAGTTGTTGACTGTTAAAGGGCATTACCTAGTTTACCGGGATTTATCAAATATTGCTTTTTCTAGGCCCTGTCACACTGAGTCAAACATCCTAATCTGAACAACCGAACCTCCTTCACCTGTCACTGTTCAAGTTGAGGATCTGCCCAGGTTGCTTTGTTTTTGTAATGTCTAACCCAAGAGGTAACAATCACTCAAATGGTCTCTAAGTGTTCTACGAGAGATGACCCTCTTTCTTTGGTACATTATTACTCTGTTAATGAGTGTTCAGACCTAAATAAGGCTGTCCAGGCTTTAATTGAGCCACCGTCCTTTAGAGTTTGGTTTAGGTTCTATTTATTGAATCAAATGAAAACAAGCACTTGCATAAATAACCAAGTACTGGAAAAATATCGAAAAGCTAAAAGTCCAAGTCACGATAAAACGACAGACCAATGAGACAAACTTCACACCATTAAGCAAATCCAATAGTAGAACTGTTATTTCTCTACCATTAAAATTCACTGAACGAGCCAATGAAGGGCAAAAATAAGTCACATTATGAAGCAATGATTATGAATTTTGTCATTGCTGCTTTTTAATCATAACTTGGTTTTATATGACTGAAGCTTCTTCTATCAGTATTCTTCTAATCCATTGTTTTGTGTTACATTGAAATGATTCCAACTAGAAACAAATGGTCAGGGGCTTTGTAGGTTAATTACAAGAGAATACCTTTGCTAGATGAGCTTATATTAGCATTATTTTGATATTGTGTTTTATGGTATACCAGTTATCCTGATAACTAGTGTGTCAATACAATCTGCAAAGTTAAGATTATTGTTATCAAACACAACTGTGTTTGCTTACCAAGTAGCTGCAATTACTTGGCAGTGTTGATGTGAAATTGTCTAGTTAGAGGGGTGGTCGATGTTGTCAGCAAGTTAGGGGTTGGTGTTGGCATTGGCTCGGTGAGTTTTATCATTCATTCTTCCCCAGTCCTACTCACAGTTGTATAAATATGGTCAGTACTGGTTTAAAAAAAAAAACCAACAGTGACTTCAAAATGCCAGATCCTAGGCTTCAAAACAGTAGTGCACAAACAAGTTCAGTAGGTTACAGTGGCAATATTTGAGAGATTGTAGAGTAAGTTTAAACCCATACTTTTTTGGCCACATAGCTGTCCTTTGTTACATTTAATTGACAGAATGGTGATGTGTTCAAAATGTTGGACACATGACGAGATTAATGATAACATGATTAACATTCCTGTCTCCATGAGATGTCAGACATCAGAGAGGCTCTCTTGAATCTCAGTAGTGTGGAATTCTTGTCTCATTCCAACATCCTTTATGAACTACCCATGTTGCCAACCTAGAGCAGACGTCTTTTAAAGAGTGTGCAGTTAGAATGTGCCTTGGGCGTAAATAGGACTTCCCATCAGTGATATTCAGCTATGTGCAGTCTCAGTGCTGGAAACAAAGCCACTGCCGAGATGAAGTGCCAGTTTATGCTGTATGTACTAGTACCATCAGGCATGGCTAAGCAGGAACATTCCTTTTACCTCTTTCTACATGCATACATACATGCATACATATATACATACTTTTTCTACACATCAGTAACCAAATATCAGGGAGGACAGAGGATGAGAAGGCATATTACAGCTGCATAATTTTGTAATAATGTGGTGTTATGATTATTTTTCAATCAAAATCAAACATTTTTATTGTCAGATATTTTTGTCTTTTTGACTGCCACTGGCTTATCAGCTTCTAGGCTGAAAATCATGGATTTTATGTCACATTATTTGTTGTTGTACCTGCTCTCTGTCAATTAACAGCCATTGACCGCAGCTATACTCCATTCTGTTGAATTTCATCAGTGCTACGTCAATATGCACCTAAGTAGTATCTTAGTATTATATTATTTTGGCTTAATTTGCAGCAGCTCACATTATGGGCTGAACTGTGTGCATCTCTGGTGGTAAATAAGTGGACACTAAATGAAAAAAGTCCATTGATGTTAACATTTAGCCCACTAGTGATTTGCATTGTAATTGCTCAGACCTTACTGCAGTTTGGGCAGTAACATTTAGGGTACATTTTTGGCAATTAGAATTATGTAAATTAATGTTAAAGGTTGAGATCTTTTTAGCACACCATGTCTGCAAGGTAACAAGGGAACTCTCAAGCTCAAATGAAAATCAGACTTCTGTCTCTTTTGTCTTTTTTTAAGTCCTTCATACATGCATACACACACGCACACATGAAAAGCACCTTGTGCAGAGTCTTCCTGTAGTGGTCTTATTGAGTGACAGCCATTTCATGATTGGATTTCAGTTTTATTTTTGTAAAGAAGGTTCTGACATTTTTGACATTTCTGACATTCAGTTTACTTCTGGTTTTAGGCTTTTTATTACTTTTATTATCACAATTAATTTATTACAGTACTTGTTGCTGGTAAATGGTAAATAAGTGGTAAATGCAACATCAAACTTTAATAATTTTCTATAATTTGGCACAACTTAGTGCATTGACTTCCATATCTTGACTAGGTAATGGAATTCACATATGTAGAATCACATAATCTACAATATCATGTCACAATGGAAGGAACTAAGGGGCAGTTTATGTAGATGACATACTGCGTGTGGAGCAAAAACAAAACCATGTCTGCTATACTATTACATAATCTCGACTGACCAATGTTTGTTTAAACATCATAGGTCTGTTATGTCTCTCCCTCAAAGTGTTTGGATGGAGTCCCTCTTCAACTTCTCTTCATTTGGTCCAGAAGAGTAAAAAGGAAACATTTAAATTGTTCTGCTTAACATCATTTCGTTATCATGGGATCTGTGGTTTAAAAAGTGAATAGAATGTGTTTACTCAAATTCCAAAACATTACATAATGCTCTGTTATAGCTTTGATGTGTCACACATATCGAACTGTGTATTTGGATGTGTGCAGCCCTTTCCTTTTCCCGGTAATTTTGCTTAGAACAAAGATTGTTGCTGGCTACTTGTTATAACCGGTCACCACTTTGCAATGTCCCCACTGATAATTAGTATTCATAGTGGCATATGTTTTTAGTTATTACCTCTGCCAAGGAGGTTATGTTTTTGCCGGTGTTGGTTTGTTTGTCTGTCCGTGTGCAAGATAACTCAAAAAGTTATGGACAGATTTGGATGAAAATTTCAGGAAATGTTGATACTGGCACAAGGAACAAATGATTAAATTTTGGTGTTGATCGGGGGGGGGGGGGGGGGTGCACACACTGATCTGCCTTGGCGGAGGTCTGTGCTCGCCGAGTGCTTTTCTAGTTTGTGTTTGTAAAAGCCATGAGAAGCATTTCTTTCCTTTTGTCTCTTACTATAACCACATTTGACAAATGTTAATTTCTACCCTTGTCTTAATTGCGTATTGTTTTATTTGTTTGACAAATTGTGAATGCAAATTGGATCCCCAATATTTCTATAGTTCTTTCACATACAC
Organism: Sphaeramia orbicularis; assembly: GCF_902148855.1. NCBI lineage: Eukaryota > Metazoa > Chordata > Actinopteri > Kurtiformes > Apogonidae > Sphaeramia > Sphaeramia orbicularis. Next base: position 49,413,862 of record NC_043963.1, read on the forward strand.
TGGTTGTTTTGGCATTAAACAGCACAAGTAGATGCACTGATTTAAGGTAACATGGGAAGTTCAGTTATTATGTGTCGTGGATAGATGCATTTGGTGCTGAGACGTTCAGCTTCAGCCAATTTCTGGCCGAAGGGGTATTGTAATCGTTTTGTCGTCTGTCCTTCCATCTGTCTGTCTGTCCGTCCATTCAATGACATAATCACATTATCTGAAGAATGCATTGAGATACCTGCACTAAATTTATACAGTGGATGCATCTTGGCATAGAGCAGAAGCCTATTGAAACTGGCATTTATTTTAGTTGTCTGGCCATTAAGAAAACTTAAAAAACAAACTAAAAGGTTAGATGCTCATCCATTTTCACACAATTTGAAAATGTAATTGGATTTACAGCAAACAATTGGGGGAATGAGCTGATCCAAGTCAAACCTGGTCACGTATAGGGTTTAAATAAACTCTTCCATATTTCACATAATGAGGGAGACTTTATGCACCAGGGCATCTCCCAGCTCTAAGAATGGCAGACTTCATGAACTGGCAGACCATCAAGAGGTCTGGTGGCTTTAAGCTGGTGATGACTACCAGGTGGAGTCTTTTGTCATATAGCAGACCCTGGCCAGGCACTGACCTTCTGCTCACAACTGACAAACCAGAAGTTTGAGACAAACAAATACTAGAAGGGAAGAAGATGGATTAACTACTATCCCTTCTGAGAAATTCCCCATACTTTGTGTAAGCACTGTCAGTCATGTGGCAGTGCTTCAGAGGGATGTTTCGTGACACTGGGATTTAAAAACAGTTGGGTCATTGGATAGAAAACAAAAGTCAGTTGTGCCAACATTTGAGGATTCCATTGTTTATCAGTAACCTTTTACCTGATTTGGTCTCTGTGTGGTTTAGATACATTTAAGTCCATTCCTTTATAAGTGCATCAAGAAAAGAATTCCTTAAAACTTCAGGAAATATATCTAATGATGGAAAGTTTGGCTCTTTTCAGAAAGTCCGCTCTTCTGTGTTTCCTGTGGAATTGATCTCTTGGTGTGGCGGTGTGTCATTACTTATTCAGCAAGTAGGCGTACTTAGGATAGAAAAAATCCCTTCACATGCTGATCTTCCTCAGAAAGGTGCGGTGTCACGTACAATTTTTACCCCTGTAGTGTTTTTGTACTTTCTGTGTTTTTGCACATGTGCACTACGTGGGTAAATTTGGTATGTGCTGGTTTTACACCCATTTAATTTTAACCCCCATTAACTGTGTCGTTTTGAATATCCAAATGAAGTGAAATTTACTATAGTAAATGATAAATAAATAGGGCAAATTCAGTATGACAGGTTTCACTACCGGATGTTTACATTGAAAAGAATGCGAAAAGAATGCTTCTTATTGAAAATAGTAGGCCTATTATATATTTTACATATGTATAATAAGTCTAATGCAACGGTGGTCATTTTTTTGTATCACATGTATGGTGTGGTGGCAAGGATTTTGGCGTGGTGCTGCGTCACCAATGGAAACGCTGCTGCTCTTTTAGGACAGCTTCCAAAGAGCAACTGGTTCTTTTGGCTCCCAAATGGTTCTTAATTTAGTATCATTTGTAGCCTAATATTTTAGCCTAGACTGGCAAATATGAATGGTCTGTGTGTTGATAAACCCTTTTGAGTCCTGTGTTTTTATGGGAAGCCTTAAAATTGCCACATTTTGTCACAAAAGCATTCTTACTTTTGTTTAATATTTTCTTAAAACTTTTAACTTCACTAGAACAAATGAACAAAACACTGCAAACAAATCTGTAGAACTCAATCAGAACAGAAACAGAATTAAAAACAGAACAGAACTAAGTAACCAAACAGTATGAATGTCTTCAGTGCAGGTTGGCATTGAGAAAAATCAGCTCAGCTTGGATGGACTGATGCTATTTCTTCTGTCTATGAGTATTTGCCCTGTTTTCCAGAAGATTTTCTCAGAAGGACCAGATGTTGCCAGAGTACACAGTCTCCCCTCCATCACTTTCACCAGGGATGGGAAGACTGAGGCCTTGGCTTGACACCAGCCAGAGTGGCTCTTCTGCTTGTTTGATGAGGGGTTTCTCAAAATAAGTTCTCATCTTTACCCCATGTCCACTATGCTGCTCAATAGAAACAAAGCTCTACAGAGGTGAGCCACTCAGAGTGAGACCTGAGCAGCAAAAGAAAAAGATAACTGGGAGCTGGCTTGCACTCAATGGGTGTCGGCTCATCTGATTTACTGCAAAGCATCGGCTCTTACAGCTGCATCTTTTGGGCATGAGACATCATTAATAATCAGTAAGTGAGTAAGTAGGTGCTATGAAGTACTACAAAACCTAATCCAAAAACAGCCTGATCTGTTGTTTAGACCATTTCCGAAGACTGTGTAGGTGTGGCAAACGGTGTTTTGACTGACATCTTTTTAGCTGTAAACATAAGCTCTGAATTACTGTGAATGTGGACTGTAGGATGTGGGATGGCACCAGCAGTCATTATTGGTCAGAGAGCAGATCAATGATTTCAGTGGTGTTTAAATATGGAGCATTCTATAATTTATTAATTCCTAAGAGTCCAGTTAATTTGGTTGATTGTTGATGATGTTATACCCACTATATTAAATTACTGTGGGGTTAATGTTGCTTGTAGATGTTTTATTAGACCAAAATTATATAACATGAATATAAATAACTAACCTTGAGATCAAGCAAGCACAAGACCTTAAATTACATGGTTAGAAGGCTATTGTGTATTTATGTTTCCAGAGGAGTTAATTTGCAGTTAGCAGAAAGCAATAGGATTCAGTGTAATTGCACTTTCATTATCTTCTACCTCTCCTTTTGCAGCCATGCAACTGGCATTGCTCAGTTTATGATTTTTGTGCAGTCTGTTTGTATAAATAACCCCATCACAACCACCAGTTGTTTCCATTGTTTAGGGGGAAAGTCAATTATATCATAACTCCTTTTCAATAGAACAAAGAAAAATAAATGATCAAAGAACTGGCATCTTTTGCTGGAAATATTTAATGGTAATTTTCATGGAAGTGCATTCAATACATAGCGTAAGGAAGCCGGGTCTTTTGTCGAATGTTGTGTATGGGCCTTTGAGTTTACATAGCAACAGCAGCATTCCAGTGAGGTAACTGTCAGGGTTTAGTTAAGCCACTGGAGACACTTTGTTCTGCTGGCCTCTTTGACCTGAAGGTGAGGAGCCCAGAAGACACACTCTACAGTGGTGTCCCAATGGTGATAGTGTGGTGTAAACATGGGTGGAATAGTTTCTCCGGCTGATGTCTCAGTGGCCCCCTAACACGCCTAACTAACTTGTGGAAAAAGAAAAACAGAAGAATGTTACATAAAACTGCAGAGGACAAGGACAGATTTTTTTCACATATTTGTCATTACTTTGATGATTTCTATTAAAATACAGGCTTGGACTGTCTTAGTTTTCTTCCAAGAAAGGGCCACTTTAAGTCCAAATAATCTCAATCTTAACCTTTTCAAAGCTGAGCACATATTGGTGCTTTCAAGGTCAGGGGATGTTAAGTGCTTCCCCATGCTGTGGCATCTGTCACTGACCAACAAGCATCCTTTTGTATTGATGTTTTAGAGAATGAAATACAATGGGCTAGTCAGATGGTGTCGGAGAAGAGTTTAACCCCCTGAGGCCACACACACATACCAGGTCAACAAGGAAGGATGTGAATGACTGATGTAACCAGGGCTTCCTACATCTCCATGCTTACAGCAGTCCAGTGTTTGATTGTTGTTGCAGAAGACACAGTGAGGCCACAATCTGCATTTAATAATGACAACACGCTGCTCATTTTATCCACAGAAGATGTTCTCATTTTGGACTCATGCTTGAAGATTTATGTCATGTATTACATGTTTGGGACTTGGATCCTGAATTTACGTTGTGTTGTATGAAACTGTTCAGACATGGTTGTTCCGATGTTGTCTACATGACAGATGAAGTGATGGTTACATCAGAACATTTCTCAAACCACATCATGGCTTCAAAAGATTGGACAAATCTCTCATATCTCGATGCTTTCAAGTGAGATCTAAGATGACAGTATGATATAGTGTTGTGTTTAGATAAGTGATTTGCACACAATCATTACATCACATTCATCTTGTATTTGTCAAAGTTTGTCTACACTCTGATGCTGTTAAATTTTGCTAATGGAAGAAGGCCAAAACATGTTGCTATAATATAACTCAAGTACAAATAGTGCTGTGGTTTTCAACTTTGTGTCCCAGAGGCAAACCAAAGGGTGAGATACACCAGCAAGACATCTCAAGACACACCTGTGGTCACATCCATACAAAATTACCTCCAAAAATTTGTACTAGCTATCCACTACACAAACCCAAACCCTTAGTATTAGGAAATATGTGCGCAGTGTCCAAAATTTACTTTTTGTCTTAGCCAAAGGTACATGATACATGAACACCACTGGCAGAAATGTTTGTATATTGAGGTATGATGTTAGGACAGATTGTAGAAGTACTTCGAGACTTGTACACGAATAGCAGATTTATTTTTCTTTTTAATTTGCCAACAATGAAGGAATAACAGTTGTCGTCGTTAGACATAGGAAAATAAGAAATAGTTAGCAGCTTTCCATTTTTAAACTGGCCACTTGTACATTCATTTCTAAGTACACAAAGTGTCCATGAATACATCATAAGTTTTGCAGTATATCTGACAGCACCATGAAGTTCCTTGCTGTGTGTTGGTGAATAAAACTCAGAAGCAGTCTACTACTAAATGACACTGAAACACTGATTTCATACATTTACTCACCAATGTGGCAGATAACCTACTGAAATGAACTTGTCAAGTGGAAAATTGCATTCTGTTGTTTTTGACCCCTCTGTACAGAGTACTAATGCAATAAATTAATTTATAAGTCTCTATATAGTCATACTGTATATATCAATGATAATGTCAATGATGATGTTTGCCAAAAAGTCTCATGGGATTCCTGGACTTCTCATGTGGAAACCACTGCATTAAAGCAAAGTGTTAATGTACACAACACTGAAGCAGCAGCCATGAAGTCAATACTTTGTCTATTGTTCTTTCCCATAATTGCTTTATTGAATTGAATTAATTTATTTTCATTTCCTCCTTTCATTAAACACTGTGATTTTTCTCTGTGATTGAAAGGGGCTTCACAAATAAACCTGTCTCACCTCATGTGAACAGTGAGTAGTACAGTATCATTTTCATGTAAAACTCAGTTATGCTGCTAAAAAAATATCCAACTGAAAAAATATGAATGTTTCTGTGCCATTAATGTCAATCACTTTGTAATTGCCCCAGTCTGGATTGTCTTCACAACATTTCTGGACAGAGAGTGAAAACAACTGGCAGTGCATGCTTAATGGCTCAGTGAGTCAATTGTGAGTTAGATACTGATCATTTCACCAAGAGAACCATTTGAGGCAAAGGAAAAATAGTTTACTGTGGTTTATTTTAGAAGATGATCAACCTGTTGGCGATTGCATTGGCTGGTTGTTCTTACTCAGGCGAAAAATGGATGGTCCTTTTGTGTCACTTAATGAGTAGCTCATCAATAAGTTGATTTTTGATGTCTTCATTAATGAGCTTCAGGACTCATTGAGCATTATTCATTAGACCTGTTGATGTAGACAAGCCAATACTTCCAGCTTTCACAGCTGCTGCTTGTTTTGTATTTATGCATTTGATGTTCTTCATTTATACTATCCTTTAGCCACATTCACTTTTCCTTTAGTTCCTTTTTCACTTCTGCCCCTTCAGTGATTCCTTTTGCTGACTAATTTAGTCATAAACATGAAGTCATTGTTTTATTTCTCAAAATACCCTTCTCATGCCTTTGTGTTTGCTTCAGAGACAAAGTTCTTACCTCACCCATTTCTCATCCATAGTCTGCCTAGACAAAAGCTGCACAATGGAAATTGGAAACTCCCTGAAGGTGCTAGATTGTTTGGCTAGTTTGACTCACTCTGCCTGGGAATATTGTTGATTGCATTTTGGCTGCCCGACCAATGAATGCTTCTTTACGCACATAGGCCAGAGATGTGTCAGACAGCCAGTGTCATTTTCCCTCTGCCTGTAGTAGACATAATGTAAAATTCAGTGCTGTGGACAATTTGCCACTGTTTGGTTTTTGATGCCCACTGGTCTTGAGATGGTTCTGTTCAGTATTCTTGGAACCTTGATGCCATCTAATGAATGAGCTTATGTTTCAACAAGTTTTTTTTTTTTTAAATATCAGAACCATTGTAATCAAGGATGACTGATACAGACGCTGTACAGCTGTTTGGGCAAGTACAGCAACACTCCAAATCAGAAGATGGCAGTTAATCACTGCTGCACAAGCACTACCATGCACACCGGGTAAACACGGACAAGCACGAGTGAAAAGTTCAGGTAAAAGTATACCGGGTGTAGATGGTATCCTAGCTTTGTTAAGTTAACTTTAGTTTCTGGTTCACACAAAGACCCATCGTATAGTGAAAGTTATCCTGGTATCTGCCAAGCAGTTTATAATGTTGTGATGTACATTTATCACTAACGCGCAAGCACGACAATGTCATTCTACTGAAACACTGAAAATAAAACATTGAATGCATTGAATGTAAATATGCTGAAATTGTTGCACATATACGACCTTTAAGGTTTCTAGGTTGAACTTTGTTTCCACCATATGTTCATCAATCTTTACACATAGTATAGTATAAGATACCACATATGCCGCGTTTCCTCCACATGGTATTGGCTTGGCTCGACTCGGCTCGGCTCAACTTGACTTGGCCTTTTTGTGTTTCCATTATGAAAAAGGACCTGGAATCTGGTACCCGGTACTAGTTTTTTGGTATCACCTCCACCGAGGTTCTAGGACTGGGGAACAGATACTAAAACGTGACGTGTAAACACTGCAGACCATTTATTGGTCCGAGAGTTGTCTCTGTTACCCACCGTTTTACAAAAAACAGATGCAGAAGTTTACAGTAAATATAGCAATAGGTTAATCCACATGATGACAGCCCGTAAAACTACACCATGGTTTGTCGAGGAGATTCAGATGTAAAAATTCAGCATGAGCTTGACGAGACAACACGCAACAAGCGAGTTTATCAGTAACTCTCTGAGCAGACGACACAGAAGTAACGTGCCGCATTGCTGTGACGTCCAGGTACTGTAAAGTCGGTCGTATCCTGTAATGGAAACAGTCTCCAGGAATAGGACCTGGTACCCGAGCTGAGTCGAGCCGGTTGCACATAATGGAAATGTGGCATTATTCTCCATGTGACTGCTTGCATCAAACTAGTACATCTGTACTTCAACTGTTTGAAATGAATACACATGTATTTACAATGGAGAAGCAAGTTCAACAAGTCTGGATTTACCTTCCAGACTAAACTGAGTGGCAACAACCACAACATCCATTACTTTTATGCACTCTATGATCTGAACCAGGTCTACCTGTGTCAACGGAGAAACACTGTAAAACTGTACACTCAGCATTTTCCAATTTTAGTTTCAAGATATTTTGAATAGAAATCCATAGTTACAAGTATGTTTATAGAATTGAAATGAATCTCAGCTGAATAGACCTTGAGCCATGGTCATTTTGCAGTTATTGTTTTCAGCATTTAGTCAGCACTTGGCTCACAAAGAGCTCCAAGAATCAGTGTGGATCAAGTGGATATCTGCCTAATTAGATTAGATCAGGTCCTGTAGTGAGGCTAAGTTTTCCTTTCTCGAAGCTTTACAGATCTTACCCACTTTAGGGGGAAATTTCTACAGTTTCCTCAGGATCATGCTCTCTCATCTCAATGAAAATCCAAGCCACTTTAGAAGAGAGTACATAGGGATTTTTTTTATTATTTTATTGGAGCAGAGGGGATTGTCTTTTTATCCTGAAGTTCTTTAAATATATTTTTAAAGAAAGTATCCATGATCTTTAAGGGTGTCCTTTGACCCAGAGTATTACATGGTGTTATATGTTGGATAATGTGTAGAATTTGTTAGTCAGGGCTGGACAGTCCAGTCAGAACATCATATGACAACCTTTTGAGGTAGAATCACTATCAGCATTCTGAATCACTATTTTTCTTTGCTCCTCTGTAGTGTAGATGACTATAATAAGCTTTCCATGTTTTCTACAGGTTTACAGAGGAGGACTTAGGTTGTGTGTGATAGGTCTTTGTTGTTATTTGATGACAATGCAGCATGTTTATATCATTTTGGGTCATCATTTCAATATTTAGACAACAGCTAGAAAAAAACCTGAACAAATCTGAAACACACCCTCTCATTACTGAAGTAAATCGAGTCCACATTTTCCTAGCTGTACATAGATCTGTGCAGAGCTTGTATTTTTTTTTCTTTTTTTTGTATCATATATGTTGGCGAGCAGCCTGCTAAAGTGCACTTTTCATGGTTTCGTACTGTTTTGCTATTTTCTCCTTACTTGAAAGACCCAGGATTAATTAAAACAAACACTGGCTTAAACGAGATGATACTTTGATGATCTTGACTGATTATGATAACTTCGGTTGAGGGTCGGGGTTCAGTTGATTGCAATCTGCATCTTCTCCACTAGATGCCACTAAATATTACACAGTAGACACCTGAACTTGTGTGCGTAGCAACATTAATGTAACACTCTGTGCAATACAATTATTACCTCGGTACTAGAGTAACTCAATATGAGTTAGTGGGGTATGAAGCTTTGGACAGGATGATTATTGACACCATCTGTAAGATTTGTCCTTGAAAAGCAGATCATATAGTACATTAATTTTGGAATGCTTCATTGTATTCTTCAAAGTGTGCAATGTGGAGTGTGAATTGTCAATTATTTCCAGTTTTAAAGCCTTTCCTTATGTAGTTTAAGATCTCTGGTGCATTTCTCTGTTTTTGTAATAGATGAGCTGATAAATTATTTTTAAAAAATAAAACAAAATACATACTTTGGGGGCTCATTACAAGATACAAGCTGAATTTACCCTATAAATTTGTCAGTGAACTCTATTTGTGTCATATATTTTGTTGTTTGTATTGTACTGTCTCCAGTAGAAGCAGCTTAGTGCATTTACAAAGTGGTATCAGACACCCTCTGTCCTATTCTGTTAAAGAATAATGTGTAAATCTCATTCAAGGTTTAGGAGTAAAGCTCCCAGAGAAAGTGACTCCGGATATGCAGCACACCATCTAAATGCTAGGGTGAGATGAAATGAATCATCTAGGTTCAACAGTTGAAACAAGTTAAGCACAGAGTCTTTTTCATCAACTCTTCCATCCCTCACAGGAGTAAATGGGAGGAATGTTGGAGTTATGAACGCTTCTGCCCCCAAACAAATTGAAGGCTTGTTGCCGATCTTCTTGCTAATAGTGTGATAGACATTTTAAGTTGAAGAGGCTGTTATATGAGCCTTGTCATCTGGATGTATTTAGACGGCCTTTTGCTCGAAGATGGCAGCCAGATGGCTCCAGCTGAGGGACAATCAAATCTCCAGGGTCTTCAGGAGAAAAGGCTCTTTTTCTGATTTGTCTCCTCAGATGAATCCACATCTGGGCGGCTTTAGCGTACCTTTGCAGCCTGTGAGCCATTGGACATTGATGCTTTGCAGTCCTTTATTCAGCTGGTGCTTGAAAGTTGATTATTTGACAACAAGTAGTCATTTGTTTGTCCAGAATGTCATAGTATAAACAGTGTAACATTCCCATGTGATACCATCAGAATACTGGATGGTAGTTGTATTCATTGAAGCCTGCACAATAGTTATATAATGGGTTTTTGAAACAGTTTGTGGTGTTCTATCAAGCCCCATGAGTAGCAGACAATAGCTTATTTACTTAAATGAATTGACTTTCTCGTGTTATGAGATCACACTCTGTCAGGGTTGATTCCACTCAGGACCTCAACTGAAGCAATTTCTGTTTTCTGTTTAGACCAGCAGCTTTTGAAGGGCTGCACTATGTGAAAGGCTGAACATAAATGGTCACAAAAGACAAATGACTATGTCATTATTTGATCTGCTTTGTGAAAAATTGGTACATCTGTATCCCTGGACTGTGTACTGTTCTCTTGTGACCCTAAATGAATATGGTGAGATCATTAAACCATATTGGACTGATTTAGTGATGTTTTGTATGCATATATTTCACTCATTGTGTAGGGTTTCACGATTACGACTTTGGTTTCCCACAGTTTGAGTAGCTGCTTGACACAGTTCAAATTGCTTTTTTGATATACTGCAACAGTCTTCAGCTTTGTTGTTTTCGAAGGGTTGAAATGAGCATACATATTTATTCCTCATTCTCTTTTCTTCGGATGCAACAAGAAAATATAGAAAATATGTACTCAGTCTTAAAAGACACACAAAAGACTGAATTAAATGGGTTTTAAACATTAAAATCATTATGTATTGTGACTCCTGACCCCATGACAAGGAGCAGCACAAACTCTTAAAAACATATGACGTGCTGAATGAAAACTGCTATAAAACATCAGAAAACAATGCAATAAATCTCATATTGTCTGAACAAAAGGGATAAAGACATGTTAAGTGCAAAGGGAGGTCCACTGAATACGACTACTTTGCTTAATAGAAGCTGTTTTTTCCCTGAAATTTTTGTTTTTAAAGCTGTACATGCTTCACATATATCTGGACGTAATATAGGTACTGAGAAATGCATATATGTGGTTATTACAGTATTGCAAAAACCAAACAAACCCACACACACACAGTGCTCCCATTTGGATAAACTGTGTCATGTTGATAAAAATAAATGGATCAGGAGTTGACCAGATTTGATCAGTTCACAAATATTTTAGTTTCTGTTTAGGTCAGAATATTTGCCTCTTACGTTTTCTGCAATGTGATTAAAAATGCAGTGTGTGACAAAATATGACCTGTGATGTAAAACAAAAAATACAAAACAAAGAAACTCACAGATGCCATCAAATTGAACCCATTTAAGTTCAGGGGACCTGATGGTTCGGTCTCCATCTGATTGGTCAAACGTTTGCATGGCATCAGGGTATTAAACAAAATCTGAAACAAAAATCTCATGGCAGTTTGCAGAAAAATTAAAGATAAGTAGTTGAAAATACAATGAATAAAGCAACGAGAACCAAACTATTAGAATTATGGGTAGATTGCAGGTTAATCGGAAATTAATTTCCTTGCTTAGATAAGTAATGTGACCTGGTTCGTCCTGGTCTGGTCTTTCCTTACATCAAAGTGCAACCCAACTAAATAAATAAATGAAAAAAAAAGAACTCAGTTGCATTAATTAAATCCGGGTAGCACCTCTTGGAATAAATAAGATTGCATTTGCTTTAAAAATAGATTAGTCACATATTAAAAAAAAGTTCTTTAGATTTCAATGGTAATGGTCACCTTTCTATATTATTATGCAGTGATGTGATTTTTCATAATGCCTTTTAGTGTTACATATAGGAAGTATTCCAGTAAATTCCACATAGATTTCACATAGAATTGGCACAGTATGTTCATAAGCAGACTGCAAAATGAGGAACTCCTCACACAAATCCCAGTGTAAACATTTCACAGGGACTGGCAGATGATTAGTAACACAAAGCCTGGAGCCCATGAGATCAGCTAAAGTTACAAACCGTGGTCAGGTTGTCTTGTGTTCCTAACCCTGTACCTGATAGCTCCTGTTGGGCTTATTTGTTGTCTTAACATCAGGCATGTCTGTCTATATTGGCACATTCTTACACCTTAGTGTGACCACTCGCTGTGGCATTTCATCCCATTTTTGGCCTTTACCCTGTGTCGCACCAGGTCTCTGACATATACACTCAAGCATCCCACATCCCTTCCGTCTGGTGTCCTCAGGAACTCCACCGCATACCAGTACTCTTCAAACGCTACATTTTACAGATGTATTGGCCGTGGCTGCACAAGGGTTTTTCAGTTGAGGAAATATAATAGACTTTCGTTTCACATGAGTGTTTCCAGATGTGGTGGCGGTTGAGGGTGAGTGGATAGTGGACAAACAGGAATTGTAGTGTCTTGACAGATAACGCATAATTTTTCAAATAAGCATGACTGAGGTGCATAGGTGCATTAACTCCTCATAATAAACACCTTTGTGCAAAGATAAATCATTGATTTTACACTCAGTCCATTATATTGGTAGTAATGTTAGCTTTAGCTGTGCTAACACATTGAAGCTGTCAGGACTGTCTTCTCTGAAAAGGTCAGTTAGACTCAAGACAGAGTATCAGTACTTCCTCAATTGTCCACCTGTGTGTAATCACACTCCCAAGGTGGGGGTGCAAATGTGCCATGAGGTCTAGAACAGCTTCTTTGGAAAAAGATAAATAGAGTTTGTGCCTGTATTTGTACATTCTATGTTTTTTGCACTGCAGGTGAGAGGACTGTCTAGCAGCAACTTATTCAGGGCTGATACTGATTATGAGCATTCAAGGAGGTTGATGACTAAAGTTAGGCAAGATTTTCATTCTTACAACCAATGTGCTTCAGTTCAAAATGTCAGAGTAATGCTGTGTTCAGTTTACCTTGGAAGTTGGAAGGCAGAGCCATGACTTACATTGTACCTGAATTGACCATGTTCCAGTACAAGGGACCAGTACCTGAGGTCCAAAATTAAGCCAATGTGGAAGTATCTTAAAGTTCTAATACCTCTGACAGCCACTGGGGTTTGCTCCTATTAACTTGCACTGAACTTCTGTCTAAAAATACTACATAAGTGTTTATCAGTATTTTATTTTGACCCTCTAACATGTGATCTGGTCCATCTTTAAATTGTACCCAAATCTCTGGTCAGGCTGTGTGTTGGCTGTGTTGGTTTATCTAAATAGCTCAACAAGTTGCACTAACAAGACTGTAAAATGACTTTGTTATGCAGTGCTTAATGAGGTTCACAGCTTTATGTGGCCAGTAAGCCAGTGTTCCACTTTAGCTCACCAATCACCCTTTGTAAATGCTAATGAGCCCTTTGGTCCAAATACTGTCAAAACCAGCTAGAGATGTAACAATACAAAAATTTCATATCACGGTTATTGTGACCAAAATTATCACGGTTATCATTATTATCACGGTAATGTTGAACTGTGCTCAAAATGTTCAAACAGTACTTATACACACACTGACATAATTTAACCAAGTTTTATTTAGAAAAAAAAAAACAAATAACACACACACAATGTACTTTCTGTTAGCAGGAACATTAAAATACTAACATGTAAACATCGAACATATAAATGTGCTTTAAAAATGGCACCTTATGGCCGTAAGAGGTAACTGTACTTTGTGCAAATTGTAGATAAGAACTAAGAATACTTTTCTTTACATTCAGTGCTCAAGACTAGATCTAGTCTTACAGATTTGAGAACTGGTACAGAAAGAACACTTTCACTGTTTCATGTGCCTTATCTGGAAAGCAAATGTGTATATAAAAGCAACACTAGCATTTGTGTGTGAAGTGCTGCCTCCCTTCGTGGAGACTTTTCTGCATTTTCTGCAGACAGATTGACCATCTTCAATTAGTTTCCTCTCAGCAGCCTTTAAAAATCCAAAATGCGTCCAGACTTCCAACTTTGTTCTTTTAGTGGGGGGAAAAATCTCCAGAGCGCTGTCCGTGTGGGCAGAGTCCTGCACCGGACCGATAACCCGCAAAAACATGCAGGGACGGGTTAAAAAAAAAAAAAAAAAAAAAGAAGAATTTTTGCAGGTAAGGGCAAGGGTAAAATTAAATGAAATGTGGGTGGGTAGCGGGCAAGGGAGGGAAAATATTTATATAAAAAAAAAAAAAAAAAAAAAAAAAATACATATATATATATATATATATATATATATATATATATATATATAAAATATATAATATATAAATATATTTATAAAATATTTATTGTGAAGTGAGCCTTACCTCTATTTACATCTGGCCACAGACGTCATTGAGTAGCACATATTAGAGATTTATTGATGGCGTGCGGTTTAGCCAAAACAAAGAAAAAAAAAAAAAAAAAAGAGTTACTGTGTAGACAATGTATTTAATCATGGGTTGGGTCGGATAGTGGGTGTAATGTATGCGGGTACAGGCAGGTGTGGATTGGACATGAAAAAAAATGCTGGTAGTGGGTCGGGCACTAAGCTTTGCGGGTACGGGTGGATGCGGGTTTGGAAAAGTGGACCCATGCAGGACTCTGCGTGCGGGTGCCTTCCATCATGTTTTCAAAGGCCAAACACTGCAAACTGTGCATATCCAAACTGAATGCACTCTAAGTCCAACACAGACTCACCCTCAAAACAGTTCAGAGTTCTGAGCCTTTTTTGTATGTTTTTACACAGAGCAGCTGATATTTGACCAGTTAGTCCCATGTTAGATTATTATTATTTTATCCCAACTCTCCTACAGTTGTGTGTCCATGATCCACAATTCATTCATTAAGCCGGTCCAAAAACTTCTTGTGTTCAATTTTAATGCTCCTTCATGTCTTGGGTTCCTTTAGCATCAACACAAAAAAGAAAAAACAAAACAAAACATGTCAATAATATTTGAGCAATATTTTTTAGTTGTCACATTGAAATGGATATACTGGTAGATAAAAATTATTTAATTTGTTAGTGTTGATGGGCTGCTCTTTACAAGTTCATTTTCAAATGAATTTATTTGATCAGATATATTGGACACCTTGTTTGAATCTGTACAATTCACTACAGTTATACAGGCATTTGTAGATCCTGCAAATACAAAAACCAGACATCTAAATGTATTTTTTGACTTTTTTGTTTTTTGAAATTCTTCTAAAGCCCTGTCTTTTTTTGTGTCATTTTTTTTACAGTATCAACAATAAATTACAGCAACCAGAGGCTGCATCTGGAGTGCTGGAGTATGCCATGAAGCATTTCGGAGAGCTGGTAAGTGCTTGTTGCTTCTTAAATCTTGACTAAATGATTGTTTGTGGTACATTCAGCACCACACCTAGTTACATTTTAGTTGAGTCAACTTTGTTTATAAAGCACTTTAAAATCAACACAGTTGGCCAAAGTGCTGTACACGGACATAAAAACAAATAAAACACATTAAAGAATGATTAAAAATAATAAAAAGTAATTATACATTAAGACAATAAAAGCCAACCCCTCACACTGAGTTAAAAGCCAAAGAGAAAAAAATAGAAATTGAGTCAGCTTGCCTGATGTGCAAAGGTAGTTCATTCCACAGTTTAGGGGCAGCAACTGAAAAAGCCCTGTCACTTCTCAGCTTCCTCTGTGTCTTTGGGATGACTAATAATGACTGATCTGCCAGTCTGAGAGAACACAAAGGAGTGTACGGCTTGGAGCAGGTTGGACAGATACAGCGGCGCAAGGCCATTGAGGCATTTAAAAACAAAAGAATTTTAAAATCTCTTGAGAAACAAACTGGGAGCCAGTGAAGTGATGCTAAAATTGGGGTGATATGGTCCCGTTTTGTGGCTCCAGTTAAAAGTTGGGCAGCAGCATTTTGAACCAGCTGCAGTCGAGTAAGTGACGTCTGGCTAATCTTTATATAGCACTTTTTCATACAATGAAATGTAGCACAAAGTGCTTTACATATAAAATCAGTGCACCCCACCACCACCACACACACACACACACACACACACACACACACACGCACACATACATACATACACGTACACACACAAACACACGCACATACACCCCACCACCCATGTACCTAATGCTAATACCCATAAATGATAAAACAAAAAGAAATAGATGAGGAAATAAAGAAAAGCAACAGGCTGAGCACGGGGGGCCATAAAACAACAGAGAGGAGGCGCTATCACAGGGAGCCACCTGCACCAGGGGGCAGCCACCGCCCCCTAGTAACCTGGCGCGGCCATCATAAAGCCGCATCCTGACTGGTGAGGGAAGGCCGAAGTGCCACCGCATCACGGCAGCAGGGCCCCATACCCCACCGTGGAGCAGACCCCTGAGCGAGCGTCAGAGCCACTGGAGCCCACAGCCGGCCCCGGCGTGGAGGGCCCCCACCCATGAAACACTGGAGAATATAAATAAAAACATTAAAAAGATAAAAAGAAGCACTGGTTAAAAGAGTATAAATGTAATACAAAACATATATGTAAATATAATATAAATATAAAGCAATAAAAAGATAAAACAGAAGCAGTGGTTAAAGGTCAAACTAGAAGTCAAGTTAAAAACTAAGGGAGACAGGAGTTAAAAATATAAGCTAAAATAAAGGGGCATAATTTAAAAGCCAGATTAAAAAGGTGGGTCTTGAGCCTGGTTTTAAAGATGTCTACATTCTCTGCAGCCATGAGGTTCCCTGGCAGGCTGTTCCATAGGTGAGGCGCATAATGCTGAAAAGCTGCCTCACCGTGAGTTTTTGTGTTAGCTTTTGGAACTGTTAAAAGGCCAATGCCAGAGGACCTCAGGGTCCGCGAGGGTTCATATTGTAAAAGTTGATCTGAAAGATAAGAAGGACCAAGACCATTAAGACATTTAAAAACCATTAAAAGGACCTTAAAATCAATCCTGAAACACGTAAAGTGTGCAGCAGTAGTCTAAACAAGTTGTGATAAAAGCATGGATTCAAATCTCAAACTGATGCAGAGGGAGAAATGATTTCACTTTGGCCAGCTGTCTCAGTTGAAAAAACCTGAATTTAGTCTGAGTATCAAATTTAAGATCACTGTCCAGTCTTATACCCAGGTTTGTTGCTGACTGTGTCAGATATTGATGTAAAAATCTCAGATCAACATCAATTTTGGATGTATCACTAGGCCCAAACATGACCTCGTTTTTTTTTAACATTCAAGTGTAAGAAATTTAGTGACATCCACTCCTTAACTTCTGCAATACAGTGTAGTAGAGGTGTTTTGTTGAGTATGTATTTTCCTTCTTCAGTTTGAGTCACATGACAAGCTACCATTGTCAGGTAGTGCACCGTGTTGACCACTAAAATACATACAAATGTGTGTTGAGTGATATAGTAATAGTTTTTACATGTAAAATTATCAAGATATGTGCAGCTGTGCACCTTTCCCTGACCCGTTTTCAGCTCAACATAGCCATACTGAGCTACATTCCATTCCATCTTATCTTCTCTTTATAAAAATACCTTAACATGGGGTTGGGGGTCTTTTGAAACACGTGCCCCTAGAACGCCCTCTTCCTAATGCACAGCATGTGGAAAAACCATCTGCTGCACGGATCAGTAGTCAAGGAGAAGGTGCAGAACTGTGGACATTTTCATCACAGGAGTCACAGGATGTTGGGATTTTCTTACATAATTCAACACCTTTAACTTGTCTCAAAGACTGACCAGGACTTGTCATCTGTCTTGGATCTGTCTCTGGTTTCATGACAGTAGTTGTGATTTTTAAACCCCCCCACCCCCCCCTTTGGGGCGGACGGGGTTATAACCAGGATTTCTGTCCATCCTTCCATTCGTCCATCCAAGATTTTTATCCATTCCATTAGTCATTGATGGCTGAATTTCAATTTTTTTTTTTTTTTTTTTTTACAAATTCCTGAATGTTTCAACTTCAAATTTGTCCATCCCATTTCTCAGACTTTATTCACCCAATTCTTTCCAAATTTCACACACATGCTCTTTACATGTGCTTCTCTCTCAATTTTTGCTTTTTTTTTTTTTACAAATTTTTGAAAAGTTTTTAAAAAGATTGAATGTTGACACTCAAAATTAATCCCTTGGGTAGGCAGGGTATCAGTGAAGAGGAGGAGCAAAATGTTGTGCGACCGGGCAGGGGTATTAGCAAGCTCTGCATACTTTTTTACTTGTTTTAAGCTTCATCTATTCCATCTCCTCATTTGACTTTTTAAGGTTAATTTGAAAAATTTAAAATCTAAATCCTAATATTGTGATTTTCATTGATTTGTGTTGTATTGAGCAGTTTTAGTTGACATTATTTGTCTTAACCACATAAAGTACAAAAACTTGGTTAGTTGAAATAATGCTAGCTGTTGTGACACTGACTTTTTACCAATTTTTTTATTTATTTATTTTTAAACCCATTTCCCTACAAGACCTCACCCTGCTGATGCTATTGAAACACTGTTTCATGCTCTGTGGACATGATCCAAATATGAAATAACTGTTAAACAGTAGACATGCATTGGACAGCATCAGAGATTTTCCATCTCAGTTACGTAAGAGGAAAGCTGCCTTCTGCATTTCAATCTTTCTCTCCCTGTTAGCCAAAGTCAAACTATTATTTTCTTGTAGATGCCAGTCATTAATCTTAAGGAATATTCATTTATTTTTTTGGCCGGCTGCACACAGTTTCAATTTGATTATCTCCATAAACGGAAATCTGTCTCACAGCTGTGTGTATTACAGATAACACACACATTTGACCATAAAGTAAAATAAAATCTACAAAACATAAAACAAGAAACTGCTGAATAAGCTGTAAACATGACACTAATGTTGACACATACATTTACTATGGTGAATGTGTTAACAAAGTGTTACCTATTTACAGAACAGTTAAACAGCAACTTTACTATTCATTTAGAGTTCATTACTCTCATTGTAACTCTGTTTTGGTCCAGACCAAAGAAAATGCAGCATGTGTCTGTACCTGCTCTATGTTCACCACGTATCAAACTGTCTGTCTGCCATGTGGTGTACAAAAAGTATCGTACATTAGATTTGCCATATCCGCCATAGCTGTGCATACTGTTGAGGGGAAAAAAGGTTAAAACAGGCGGTGAGATTGAAAAATGGTGTTAATGCTGCCTGAAAAACATAGAAGAATAACGTGAAACAAGCTAAGACAACAACCATAATACAATCCAAATAACAAAGATTATAGAGACAAAATGTTGAGTGTGTTATACTCTGGAAACCATAACCACTGGGGAAATGATCCTCAGCACAATATGAAACCAAGCACCATAACACAGATAAAATACCTGTAGCATAACAGGCACATCAGATTTTGGTTTGTCATAGGACACTTGCAAATGACGTAATGTTATTGTGAAGATTTCTGCTTTTCCCAGTTATCCACCCACCGTTAAATTGCTTTAATTAACCCTTAAAGACCCAAAGAGCCTCTATCAACCAAATTCCTCTACTGGTCTAAAATGTTTAATACCTTTTGAACCACTAATCTTATCAACACATGTAAATAATTGGTGTAAAATTAAGTTATCTTTTCATGGTCATGACCCATGTGGATGTTCAGAGGCTCTGTAGTGAACGTGGAAATGCACTTCTGCAACACTGATTCCCTAGTAAAACCCATGGAGTTTGATAAATGAGAGTAGTATGAAGGACTTGTTTATATGTTCAGTTATTGATACTGTTGCTGAATAAGTCACTTGTTCTCTGTTTCTGAGCTTTTATGGTCACTCTTTGAAAAGAGATTTGCAATCTCAATGAGGCTTTTTACCTGGTTAAATAAAGGATATGTATATGAACAACTACATAATCAGTAAATTAAATATAGGTATATGCCTGATTATGCCTAAATGCAAAGGATAAGGTTATAATAAATGGTGATAAATCACTTAAGAAAAGTTCCATAGAGAGAAAAATGTATTTGGCAACTGCCACAAAAGCTGCACTGGGTCTTTATGGGTTGGCAGCTCAAGAGACAGTTAAATATTGGACTTTCTTGCACATGTTCAACTCTAAGTTTTCTCATACCTTTCCTTTGTTCATTTTTATGTCTTTAAAGGCCCAGTTTTCAGTTATCTTACAAAAAGGTAGTTGTGAACTTCAGTTAGTCTAGTTGGTTGGGATCCCAATAAAATGTAGCTTCTTTTAGCATATCTTTTTTTTTTTTTTTTTTTTTTTTTTTAAACAGTAAATGGAAACGACAATGAGGCACCTTGAAGCAAGAATAAGCCTAACCTGGGGTGGGAAGGGCTGACACACACTGTGTTTACTGTTGATTAAATATGGTTTCATAATAGTTAATGACAATTATAAAGGAAATGTGACAGCGAGACTTTTGTGTGTAAGTTTTTGATATTCATTTGGTGCATTTCAGTTGTACAGCAAAAACCTAAAATATAACAGATCAACAAAAATATCATTCCCATGAACGTACCTTTTTCAATGGGTCAGTGCTGGTTTGAGTGTATGATACTGATCAACTGTGTAAAGGATCATTAAATTAAACAGTGCAGTGCTTTAGAGTTCATGTAAACATGGCATTTCCTTGGTCTGCATTCACTCGCCTTTTACAAAGCAGTTAAATTTAGTCGAGTCAAACATGTTTTCCCACCTAGTATGTGAACAGTGGGTCTCCTATAGAAATGGTCTTCCCTGCTGCTGTGAACCACATTGAGGCATGGTTTAAGTGAAAGGAGACAGTAAAAAAGTTTCACTGTGCACTTCCAGGAACCCTGTTTACGAGGTGACCTTTTGGAAAGTTTTATTGTGGGAGGATGCACTGTTTCCTTGTTGTGTCAGGTATCAGGAGCTAAACAAAGGTTGCGAGAGATCTGTGCATCATTGAGCCCACGAGAAAGGGTCCAATAAACGTCTAATGGCTAATACCTTTTTAAAGTGGGTTTCAGAAGTTTTGTTGTCCTCACTGAGTGATAAAAGTAAGCCTTACTGACAGATAAATGCTTGAAACCTTGGAATGAGAGAATAACGATTCTCATGCTTTATTCACACCTGTCTGCTGTGACCTTTTTCCTAGGAAATCCAAGCCACCTGGTATGAGAAGCTGCATGAGTGGGAGGATGCCCTGGTAGCCTATGACAAGAAAATCGATATGAACAAAGAAGATCCAGAGCTCATCCTGGGCAGAATGCGCTGCTTAGAGGCCCTGGGAGAATGGTATGTCATGTACAATCATATGAACATATGTGGTGACATCAGAGGTGCTGCTATGGAATCTAGGCATCGGATCTTAGATTCACATACAGTGTCTTCTAGAAATATTCAGTTGGAGTTTGCAGTGTGTTTTTGCATTGGTAAAATCTATGTAGAATATCCAGTATATTTTCAGGATTTGTTTTTGTGATAGGGAGGTTAAATGCACACACAAATCAACCAGACAGGATGGTAACTTGTGTACACTTGAGTCATCCTTATTAACAGGCTAATTGATATTTCCTCCCAAAGATACATAATGACTTTGGAAGTTTTAGACACGTTGAAATGGTGTGTGATGTTTTCTGTGATATAATAGGAAAGGAGTAAATTGATTCTAAAATATCGTATAACTTTAATTTTGCTCTCTTGTGGTATTCAGTAACATTATGTGAAATTATGCTCTAGAGAACACACAATACTGTGTAATCTCTATAGACAGAAAGATGGATATTTTAGATATTTTCATTATACACAACAATCATGGAGTAGCTAGGACATAAATCAGCAACCTTTTACCATGTTAAGAGCCATTTCTGGTCAGAAAGAGATTAACAATCAGTCTGGAGACATAAAACATACAATCTTTGTTTTTGCCAGGTTGAAATGAACATAGATATTTATTTTTCATTCTCTTACCTTGGGATAAAATAAGAAAATAGAGGAAATATGTGCACAGCCTTAAAAACTGAACTAAATGGATTCTGAAAGTTAAAGTTAGCATTTATTGTGACATCTGACCCCGCGACAAGAAGTAGCATAAACTATTAGAAACACCTGACACGTGTTGAATGAAACGTGGTGTAAAACATCAAAATATTAATGCAATAAAGACGTGAAGTGGAAAGGAAGGGATATTTAAGTTTTTTTCTTTTTAATAAATTTACAAAAAAATCTAAATTTCTGTTTTCGCTTTGTTATTATGGGAGATTGAGTGTAGATTAATGTGAGGAAAAATAATAATTTAAATGATTGTTACATCGGCCTGCAACATGACAAACGTGAAAAAAGTGAAGAGGTCTGTATACTTTCTAAATGCACTGTATGACCCTTTTAAGTGCTGGCATCAGATGATAAATAATGCATGTTTTTAAAAGAAAACATCTTGCATTTGCCGGTACAGGCTATTTCCAGATCTTTGGGCTAACAAAGGTCACACTCCATACTGAAAACATAACTTTTTGTGGACTTGTTGAAATTTTTTTTTTTTTTCTCATCGGTTTCACTGTTTTCTATCTGATTCACATTGGTTTAGGTCTGTTTTAGGTCAATTTAGGCCCAGACAGTCTGACCTGTCTTGGCAGTGGAGTTCACAATATTTCACGTTTTTCATAATTCATTTTTTTTTTTTTTTTTTTTTTTAATATTGATAATGATTAACTTTGTTTTGAACAGAAGTTGGAATGAAATATAAAGGTGATCAAAAGGCAAAGAAGAATTTAAACTGAAGACTTGAGAATAAAGTTATCGCATCTGTAAAAAAACATCTATTAACCAAAATAAAAAAAATGTCATAATATACAACTATTTTATTGTGGCTCTTTAACAACACGTTATGTCCGAAATTGGAGATTCTTGTGAAATTAAACCACACAATTAAGTAAAAGTAGAGTAGATTTTTTCTTTATCATGGATTAAACCACTGGAGAAGGGCTACACATAACATCGTGATGGAGCTGCATATCCCTACTGTTGGCCAACTTTGTTTGATTTTAACAGATTTCTACAGTTTTTCCTTTTATGGATGAATTGTGTAATTAAATATAAATAAAAGAGCTTCTTGGGGTCTTCAGTTTGAACCGTAATGGAAGCCAGTGTCTGAAGTTAAGTCTTCCATCTCCCACTTCGTTTATGCTTAGTGTGCATAGGCTGAATGTCCCTAATGAGTCCTGACAGGAGTTCTTTGATGATGGGGTGAAAACGCAGCGAAACAGGGTGTTCCAAGTTGACCGGGGTAATATAACTGGGAAATGCATGAACAGGCATCCAACAGCAGTTAGAGGCACTGCTAGTCCAAAGCAGCCTCGCTGTGGTTTATTGCAACGCAGCCCCCCCCCACTTTCAAAGAACAATTTTAGGAAAAAATAAGTCACAAGGTGTCTGAAGGACTCAAATATGCAGAGTGTCACAGTGCTCATGACGCTAAGCAGATGTTAATTTTCTTATGTAACCTGGTCTCCTCCTTGTGTCAGTGTGCGTGGTCAGTGTGATTCATTTCACAAGAAAATGATTCATGTACTTTATAAGAAAATGATTCAGCTGAAGAAGGGTTTTGTATTTGTTTGTGTGTGGATGGAAAAATCGGGGGATTATATAAGAGCTGACCGGTTACAAGTCAGAGGAGATCTGGCAGATTGTGGACACATTATTCTCTGTCAAGGTAAAAAGATTTTGGACAGTTCTTTTCTGTCCTGATCATCACCTGCTTGGCAAAGTGTAGGTCACATGCTGCAGCTGCTTCTCTGGTTTGTCAGGACTGGATGAAGAGAATGAGCAAGATTGCCCAAGATGTCCTCTGTCCGTCACATCCATTCAGTCACTGAGCCAGTTCTGTTCACTGGTTTGTTTAGCCAGTTTGCATCCTTTTGTCTCGTACTGCCTCGCTAGCAGACTACAGCATAGAACAACACTCTGACTACAAACAAATAGTAAAAAGTGTGCAACATCTTTTCTATTCAGACATCCTGTCTGAATGTAGCCTATCACACATTAAATGTGACATCTGTCAGTTTTGAATATGAAGTGAATAAGACCCTGAAGTGATCTGCATGCACAAAAGAGGTCCTGACATAATACGTGACCACACAGGCACGCAGTGTGTTTATAGAAGTAACACCCCTGGGATGCAGAATTGTGATGTTCGTCTCCATTTCAACAATGTAAAGGTCGGATAAATGTGACCTGGCTGGTCAGACTGAAGTCGCATTGCAATATATCAGATACGTATCGGACCACATGTGAGAGTGGCCTGAGTCAGATTTGAAAATGTTGGATTTGTGCTATTCAAACTGTCTTTAACAGATCA
Source organism: Sphaeramia orbicularis (assembly GCF_902148855.1). Taxonomy (NCBI): domain Eukaryota; kingdom Metazoa; phylum Chordata; class Actinopteri; order Kurtiformes; family Apogonidae; genus Sphaeramia; species Sphaeramia orbicularis. The sequence goes on from NC_043963.1 coordinate 49,437,767, forward strand.
GATACAGGTCACATATGGGCAAAAAATTCGGATTTGGGCCACATTTTCCTGCAGTCTGAACGTAGCCTTCGTGTAGATGTTAAGGGACCTGAACCTCCTTAGGAAAAATACTCAACTCTGTCCTTTTGTCATCTGTTTTCAGGGACCAGTCCACCTTATCGTTGTCCTTTGACACTTTTTTTTGGATTACTTTTATTCAGTAAACACTGGCTGCTAATTAACTGAGCTATCAGTCACACCCTTGACTTTCATAATGGACTGAGATTCTAAAGTTTAGTGTTCCTGTAAGTGGTGTGTAGAAATCTGAGTACACAGGCTGAACATCTCCTATGTAGGGATGTTTAGCCTGTGTACTCCCAGTGTTCTTCCAGTGAATGGTAATAGATTTGGGCTGGAATATCTCTAATCTCGGAATCTGCCAGTTTATTTAAACCTCCTTACATTCTCCAAGCATGTAATCCCATTACTTCACTCTAACGTGTCTTATTACATGGTTAAATTACTGCTTGTTATACATGTATTCCACTGAAATTCCAAAGATGTGAAAGGTGATCTGCTGAGTCAAATCACAGCTCATACTCCTCCTCCTGGAGGAAACAAACACACATCTTTTTGTTTAGTTTTTTTTTGTTATTTTGTTCCTCTTTGGGTTGTACCTTCATGTTATACAATAGCCTGGCAGCTGGAGATGGCCTCACTTCACTGACCTCCATCCAAATCTGCTTCCCTCTTTGTCTCAGTCTCTCCTTCCTTCTATGTCCATCTCCTTTAAGCCCAGTCCAGCATCCTGCCTGTAAAACACATGCAGTGGGTTTGATCTCATCCTGGACAATACTACACTGATTGTAGTCTATGAGGAATTAGTCTTGGTTGGATACACCTGACCCCAGCGGGAACATTCATCTGTTTGCTGGGATGGCTGGTAATGTCAGCCTGTGGTGGGACAATGCACTGATTTGAGACGCACATCTGTAAAAACAAATGGAGAACTAACTAATGGCAGGTGTAATACACACTAAGCTTTATCTCTGGACTGCTCTGTTTTCATCTGCAGCCAGAGCTAATTAGCTATTGTGGTGAATAAGTCTTTGTACATGTTGTTTGAAGCAGTCAAATGGAAAATAAATTTGCAGCGTTCTCACACATACGCATGATGATTATACAATGTATCATATCAGAATCTTTTTTCATCAAGGCTGAGTTTATAAAAAGGGTAAAGTTCTTTTGGGAAAGCATTTTAATTATGGTTAGCATGGAATTCAAACAACAGATGAAAGATGTCCTTAAAAAACAGTAATAAGTTAGATTTCCCTGTGTTGTTTACAGGTAAATGCATACTGCATGCTCTTATTTAGGAAATTTGGATCTTGGACTCCTCCAAAAGCTCTAAGGTCAAAGTGCTTTGCGCTGAAATTCTTGCCAATAGAGGTTATCTTGTTAATTGTCTATGTAGACATGCTGAAATCTACTTTACACTACTTCTGCATGTGATTATCTGCTGAAATATGGAAGCAGATGACAGCTGAGAGCAAACTTTGATTAGCTCTAGTCACCACTGTGGGCATGTTTGTAAGTACTGTACAGACTCTGAGTGTATTTCTGCAGCCATCCTTAGACTGCGTGCTTGTTTTCCAGGGGCCAGCTACACCAGCAGTGCTGTGAGGAGTGGACACTGGTCAGCGAGGAGACCCAGGCCAAGATGGCTCGTATGGCCGCTGCAGCTGCCTGGGGTCTAGGTAACCACTCCTATTCTTTCATCAATGTAAGAATTCACTACAATAACTGAAAGCAGCGGTGAGTGGAGTTTGACTTGATGGAAATCCTCTCTCTGATTTACTCTAATCAAATCAGCGATGATAACAATGTAAGCTGCTAAGCTGCTGCCAGATCCCTCTTGAATAGCTAGATGGGAATAGCATCCAGACATAACACTGACTTATTGTAACATGCAGTGTAGGAGAAAATGGGGACCACACCATAGTGACATGCTTTGAGGTTTGCAGTCTGTGGCTTTGACTTTCCACACATAGTCGTAAACCCTGACATTATAACAGTAAAGCAACTGGTTCCTTTAACTGAAGACTCCTTTTTATTGGTGTTGTTCAAAAGCTAAATGTTTAAGTTGCAGTCATTTACAGTACGTACACAGTGGAGGACATTGGTTCAGCGCACCAGGGACAGGCTGCTACACTTACATCTGCTTGAGTCTGGCTTAGTCGGGTGCAAAATATTCCCTAATGAGATCTTTAAGTCATTAATATAAACTTGCTGCTTTCGCCTCTGCATGTGCTTTTTTCTTCCAGGGCACTGGGACAGCATGGAGGAGTACACGTGCATGATCCCCAGAGACACCCATGATGGTGCTTTCTATAGAGCAGTGTTAGCCCTGCATCAGGACCTTTTTTCATTGGCCCAGCAGGTGGGTTACATCATTTCTCACAAAAAACACCCAGTGGAACACATTCCCCCACATTTAATGCCCCTTCAAACTCTTAAATAATTTTAGAAAAACAGCACATAAAGACATACCTCTAGGGAATTTGCCTACTCTGCAGCTTCTGGAATTTTCATTACATTTTATGGTAAGGTCTGAAAAGTAAAAATCACTGGAAACTAACACTGTGAAGTAAAATAAAAATGGCTTTGCAGCTATTCCAGACAGGATCAAATAACTCAACCAATTCAGTCTCCTTATTAAAATGAATAAATGTTCTGGATTTGTTTTTATCTGTGTCTCTTCACAATCTAGTACTTCTGTGGTGTGGAACTGTTACATAACTCTTGATATCTTAAATCGCCCAAGCCTCCAACAAATAAAAGAGTCCATTATCCCTCCTGTCTGCCTGTCAACAAGGTCTGGCTGAGGTCACAGCAGTGTTTTCCTCATTTGATGAAGGTTGGGGTATTCGATGAGCTCATGGTCCCTCGAGATAGTTTTGTTCAAACTAGATGTTGGCAAGTTTAACGAACACAAGCTCCCAGAACTGACACCTGTTGCTCTGGTTCCCCTGGACTCCAGCTCCCAATTCCTTTTTAGCCAAGAAGTCCCAGAGACTTGCTCTCTGTGGCCCCTAACCCCCACGTTAGAGCTTAGGTCCAGGTGTGGCCTAAAGGTTCTGCATCAGCAGAGTAGAGAAATACATTTGCCGACAATGAGGCCACTCACATTGAATGACGTGGAATCAAAAGCAGATGGAGCGAGGGTGAAAGCTTAAATGTTAACATGAGCTCAATGTAGTCTTCCGGATGCAGTTGGTAATCCTCGCACTTAAGCCCTTTTGATTTCATAGGGCTGTTTTTTCCTCCCACTGTACCCCCAACAACCAAACACGTGCCCTGGGAAGCTCACCCTACATCTGTGTGAATGTTTTTGGGTTGCTTTATTTTATAAATCTATGTTTGGTCTGTGCCAACAATGACAGACCTACCCGTTGAACTCCCGCTGGTAAAACACTTCACTGAGCCAAGTTCATCATATAATTACTCCCCCACTTCAACATTTTATGCCATTTTTATTACCACAGGGAAAAATAACACAATGTTGAAAGTATAATATTGTAGATTTTTATTAAAAAATAAATATAATGGCTATAATATGATGAGGTGTGATTTTTTTCTCAACCAGTGGTAGAAACCGCATAATCATTGTGGTTAACATTAGCAGTCATTTGAACTTTATAGATTACTGACAATAATATTCTTCCAGATGTTTGAAGTAACTAAGTTATCCTAGTAGACAATTGTATACATAAGCTGTTTAAATAAGCTTAATAGTATGTCAGAATTAAATTACAGTTTCTGGTGGAGTCCATTTTGTGCTGGGAGATGATGGTTGCTGGAGATTATTTATTGTTGTTATCTAGTTATATTACAATGGTTATGATTGTCTTGGATGCCTACTTCCTTGATGCCCACTCCTGAGTTCTGTTTTGTTTTGTGTTTTTATCAAATTGAATAATTTAGCTCATTGGACTAAGCATGCAGGATTTTTGAGTGTAATGATTTTTATGAGATAAAGAATACAGTCTGATGTGTGGAGGACTTAACACTGAATCATCTTTAAATGAACTTTATTGTCCTCTGCTCCAATGACAAAACTTCCACTGAAATTTGCAGTCACTATTTTAGAGCCTGTAATCCAGTTGTGGAGATGCATCCATGGTAGGTGTTTTCTGTTAAAGAGAGAGAAATGGGGAACAAGGCACAGATGTGTATCAATGCAGCAGAACAGTATTCAAACAGTTTTGAAAATTCCCCATCTGTGTGTATTGGAAAATCAATATTTGAGCAACTTTTACAGTCAGTTATCCCATGTTTTTAGTTTTCTCCAACTATTTGCACAGGTGTTTGCATACCCCACTGTTATGATAAAGTGTTATCAGAGGACTTGAACCTATGTAAGTATGTAAGTGCAACCTTCCTGTAAGAGAATAGAAGATCAGGTCATGGTTTGTTTGTACTGCCAGTAGCAGACACTGCATTTATCTGGAGTCGTCTGGACTGCACATTTCCAGTGAGGCCCTGATGCAGTAATTCAGAAGTAAACAGGACTATAACTGAATGGAGGTTGTAAAGAAGCAGCCTCATTGTCACCTCTTCCCAACCAGTCTCCTATAAGCCTGTCTCTTGTTGTGCATGCCTGAAAAGGTGTTTTGGCACGCTATTCTTCCTTTCCCTCCCCACGAAAATAATAATTGGTGGGAGTCGGTGTAAAACAGCTGTGTGCCCTGGCCTCAGAGAACTTCCCCAGTCATCCTCCATCATTTTACCTTCCCGTTAATAACAGCTCCCAAAAAACATTGGCGGGAGAGGCACAAGAAATCAGCAGGCTTTTAGCTACAACACCTAGTGTCCTTGTTTGTCCCTGCTGCTGTTCAGGTTTATCTGTTATCGCCTTTCCATGCCTCAGGCTTTGCACTGCTGATGGAATGTCAGCAGCATCACTGAAATTTAAAATGTTTACTACTGGTTGAAAAGCCAGGGAGCTGGAATTTTACAGATGACTTAGTAATGTGCTACATGAAAATAACAGGAAGGTAGGAAAAACATTTTTGGTGCATGAATGTTCTCTGACACTTAGTTGAATTTCATAAAAAGGTTTTGGAAATTGCATTTCAGCCATGACAGGAAAAGTGACTCACATTTCCCTTCTGAATCTCTCTTTTTGTCACTTTCCTCTAACTCGCCCTTTCTCTGAATGTGCATGAAAATGTAGTCTGTTTTTAGAAGATATATTTCACATCGACAACTGTGATTACATAACATTCACACCATTGCTCTCATCAGTTTGTTTAGTTCGCCTCATAAATCTTTTGGCACTCAGCAGAGCATTAATGCATTTTGCTACATATGCAGGCGTTCTAGTCCTAGTTGTACTAATGTGTCACTGTTGGCAGCGGTGAAGTTAGAGGGGTGTCAGGAGCAAGCAATGACATGCTTGCTTTCATTTATACAAAGTGTTTTTATACCTCAGGTTTAATCCAATCCCAGATGGTCCTGATGCAAGGAACATTTAGGGGAGTGAAATGGGTACATCTGAGACAGTGTTATTCACAAAATACCTTTATTGCCATTTGCTAGTTTTTTATTGGGGACATGTCACAGGATTAACTCAGAGTTCCTGATGTTATGAATTTATTTTGCAAACAAAAATGAATGCACCTTTCAAGTAAGGTGCAAATTAGATTTTCAGGAGAAAAAATCATGGCAAAAATTGAATCTGGTTACTCTGTTCAACTTAATGTGTTTAGTTGAAAGTTTTTTTACATCGCACTTTCCAATACCAAAAAAAATTCCTAAAATTCATATGCACTGTAGTAGAGTAGGAAACTGGCTACAATGAAATAATGAATAATTAATTAGTGACTGTTAGCTTTGTCATACAATCCGCTTATCCCATTAGATGTCCAGCTCCCATCCCAGACTCTTACACAAACTTCACATGAGCACATTAGTGTAGTAGAACATGGAATGGCAATCAGAGATATCTAGTATGGCTTTGGGTGTGGTTAGTGATTTAAGTGGATCACTTTCTTGCAATATATTTTAAAGAAAAAAAGTTTCCTTTAAGCTGAACTAGTGTGTTAATCAAAAGAGGCCCTGTGATGGGCCCTTGTGGAGCTCTCTTGTATTACTTTTGTTCATTCAACTATGTGGCTACTGATTGATACCATGCAGGAACGTTGCTTTTCCATTAAGTCATCAGTTAAAGATTTGTCAGTGTAATGCTGCAGATTTATTGCCTTCTCAATCAAAATGTTGTTTATGTAGTGTATTGACAAAGCAAGAGACCTCCTGGATGCTGAGCTGACGGCCATGGCTGGGGAGAGCTACAGTCGAGCCTATGGGGTAAGAGTTCCTCTGAATCAGTTGAAATATTCAGCAGTTGGCTTCAGATAATCGGCTCATTTTTCATACCATTCAAGTGCAGACAGCATTTTACAGCTGCAATTTTTTTTAGCAGTGATTTACATCATATAATTAGTATTTCTGTGTTCTTAAAGGCATGAATTTATATACAAGTATAATAAAAGAAATTGTTGATTTTGCACATGCTAAATTAAGTGAAGATTGCTAATTTGACTATAGAACATAAAATAGATAGAAATTTGAGTATGATGCAGATTTACGACAATAGGCATAATAGTCAATAGTAATAAAAAAGTAATAAAACAGATTTTTCCATCTCAGGAGATGGTTTTATTGATGCCATAAAATTATTTTCAGTGTCCTGACTAGGTAAGTATCGAATATGCCCTATCAGGCATTGGGGGAATACATACGCTATCTCGGCTGATTCAGTAATGGAAAGGGTTTGATGCAAATTTAAAACAGTGGACATTAAGGGGTTAAAGTTAAATTATAAGTGTCCTCTACTCCTCTGTGTTCCTGTGATATGTGTGTGGGTAAAAATATCCAAGCTACTGTCTGAATTGCTTGTTCTCTCCTAGAGATTGTGGGAAAAAACCTGTGCTCCTTGCTGATTGTGATGTACATAACCTGTGCTTGTTTCATATGCCTTATGCACTTTTGCAGCTGTGAATATCTTAGTGTGTGCATTGTTTTTTCCAGGCCATGGTTTCTTGCCAGATGCTGTCAGAGCTAGAGGAGGTGATCCAGTATAAGCTTGTACCAGAGAGGAGGGACATTATAAGGGAGACATGGTGGGAGAGGCTTCAGGTAACTACAGCACACTCATTGTCACGTGTCCATCTCCATATGCAATCTAAAGCAGATGTTGGACGAGCTACTGTTACTAATGGGAAACATTACCGTCCACACACATGTACACACAGACACACTAGTACATCAGTAAGAACTCACCATGAAGCTGCACTGATGTACATTTTATTTCTACATTTTCCTGCAGCCTAATAGTTGTTTGGAAAAAGCAAAACCTTGTTAGATTGTGCTGAGGATTGTGTATGATTCTTGAACATATTACAGATGAGGGTAAATCACAGTAAAATGAAATGGAAATGTGATTAAAATCTAGCTAGACTTTATCCAAGCTATTCTGTTTACAAGAATACACAGTTGAAAAGAAACAGGTTAACCCATGTGTTCCTGGCACCTGATTTGATTAAAAGTAATCACCTCGTTCTATCACACCTTTGTAGCCGCCTTCATTCCACTTCATTGCCCTATCTTTATGGTAATGACTTCTTTTTGAATTTTATGATAAATAGACCTCATTTACACAAGAAGGCCCCTCATTTTTGAGAAAAAAAATTACCACAAATGATGATTCATTTTGACTGAAGTTAAGTGTTAAGAATATGTTTGCTGATTGATAATCACAGGCTGGTTTTTGTCTAGGTTTAGTCATGATGTTAAATCACGCCGGTTGTCTTGGCAGATGGCTATTCACTGAAAGCAATGATCATTAATTTTATTTGCAAAGAGAGTGCCCTGAAACCATCCATAATATTTTTAGCAGGTGGCTGAAAGAAAAATATATTTGTCATTTAAGATATTTAAAGTTGACATCATGACAATAGGAGTTTTAAAGAAGACAAGGTTTCAGGACAGGCTTTTGATACAGTAATGTGGAGAGCATACACATTGTCATTTATTTAATTAAACAGTAACAAATTAGTATTTTCCCCTACCATTATGAGGCTTAGGAGCAGCATACAAACCAGTTTCGGCAGCACCTAAGCCAAAGTCCACATGGAGAACATTAAAACTAATTAAACATCTTTTCTCAGATTTGATAGTTGGTTCTGAGTGGACCTCTCTATAGCAAACTTTGTTTTTAAGCTTTCTGGATGCTAATATCTGCTTTTCCAAGTTTTTATACACAGGTATGACAATCAATGATACTCATCCAAAATTATATTAAAGTTAGGGTAGGAGATGTTTTCCTGGAGCATTTTATACTATATTGCTTAAAATCCCCTTCACACCCCAATTGCAACCAATAATTAAATGCGCTAACAAAAAAATAAAAACTTTTAGTTACCTGTGGAACGGACAGGACTGAAAAAATACCATCCAATCATTTTAACCGACCCGTGGAAATGACTGAACGGTGGTATGTCTATCAAACTCAACTGCCATTTGTCCCTTTATGATTTTTTGAGAGTATTCATTGGTTTCCGGCATTATGGTGTCATTTTAACAAATATTCAGACAGTTAGAGGATAAAACAAATTGGACGAACTGCTATGTTAGTAATGCTGTCGCAATTTTTTACTGGGCTAAAGCTGCATTTTGCAGAGACTTGGATATTTCCTGAAACAACTCTGTGTTTACCAAGCACTTCTTTTGAAAATGACAAAGAAAAAAATCGGATAGGAAAAGCTGCAGTTTCGTGTGGACATGGCCCGTCCGATCGCAAGGAATCATGGTAGCTAGATGTAAACAAACCTGTTTTGTCATTAACATAAATCACGAGGGAATGCAACGTTAGCCAGCTAGGTAAAAACTGGGGCTGTTCCGCTGAAAAACATAATAGTGAAATGCAGATTACAGTGTTCAAAGCAAACTTTAGTGGGCTGCTAGCCTAACTTCAGTCTTACAGCAATCAGCTGTTCTTACTAGCCCAAGATTACTTAGAACACATACCAAAAAAGAAGTGAAAAGTCCAACTTCAAATCCAATATACTGATAAATATACCTTTGAAAACATAATCATATTTGTTGTTTAGGTTCATTATGATGTTGTCAGGTATTTTCTTACCCCTGAATGAGCCATGAGAAGAAGTTAGTGAAGGTTAGCGAAGTGACGCTGCATCCACTACTCTGGAGGCGCGCTTCGGGGGAAGTCTGAAGAAAGGGGTTTGGACTTTTCAACTGTGTATTTTCAAAATGTAGCTTGCTCGAACGATTTGTCCAGGATCTCCTACCCTACCTTTAAGTATGTATTCATTTCTAATAGGAGGACCCTCATATCCACCAATGTTTGCATCAAACACTTTAACCCAAACTAGGCCAAGCCCTACGCCCTCTGAAACCCTGGTATTGTCACAGCAGGATGGGTCATTGTAGTAATTTGCTTTGGTCTCACTTATTTTAACAACATCAGAGCTCTGTGCAGAGTCACAAAACCAGTATTGTCCAACAAAGTTGACAGACATCATCAAGTCATCCACATTTTCTCCTTCAAATATGATTTTTTTAATTTTCAGTGTTTTGCGTATTTTGCGGACCCTTTATTCTTAGGTTAGTATACAAAGCACACACATACTGTATCTGAAAGCAAGCTTAATCTTGATAAAATAGTTTGACAAATGTGCTCTAGGAAACTCTAAGGGTGAAATGAGGCACAGTCTCGTGTCTGCAGTCTACAAAAAAGGGAATATTGAGAAGAAAAATAACATGCTTCATTATTTGTAACCCACACTGTAACCCCATCCAAACTCTTCCTGTGACTGATTATGATTACTATTATTATAGTTATTTCTAATGATTAATAGTGAATTACAGAGTTGTACATGTTGTTAAATGATACAGGAGGACATGTGGAAGAACCACAAATCCACAAGTTGTTAGGGAAAACACCACCAGCTGCCAAGTCCGTGGTATTTGAGACAAATGCCATCCTAGCTAAGATAAAACCTTCTGAGTTCATCTTTTTCATGTTTGAGCAAATGTGAGCTTCTGCCTTCTATGGGCATGTTGAGCAAAAAAATGTGGAAAAGCATAAACCTGATAAGACTTTAATCTATGATGCACCATTTTCTCAATACTTTGACTTCCACAGTTCAATGCAGCATGCATAATAATGCTTACTGTCAGTCTCTGTTGGAAATGCTGTCTCCAGCTCAGATGACACCAGCAGTTTGGAAAATCCCCTTCATCAAAAAAATAGAAACCTGGGTCATACTTTACCTGAACCTGGGTGTTCCCAGTTTTTAGAGGACTTAGCAGCTTTCTAGCATTTTGACTAAGTTTGTGGAAGACTTTTTTTCAATACATAGTCTGTAATTTCATATCAATGTGGAGAATTATGACTGCCATATATGTGTGTAAAAATGAGGAAAAGATATATTTAACAAGGTTTTACTCATATTTCCTAAATACATCCTTTAAATCTAGAAGAAGCTGTTTAGTTAGTTTTAATGTTAATTAGGCTTAAGTAATGTTCAGAATGGCTTTGGTGTTTCCCCTAACCTTTTTAATCATAGGGGAAACCTTGCTTTGACTGGAGCCTCTGCACTTTTACAAGTGATGGTTTGTTCAAACTGGAAGGTTGGCAAAAACCTGCTATATCAAATAGAGTTGTTTGATATTGTATTGATATACTGAACCAATGTGTCATGCATGGCCTGACTTTACCTAAAGTAGACTTTTAGGTACTTACAATTGCAGTAGTTTGGAATCAGGAAAAAAATCAACACAAACAAAAAGAAACTTTGAATGAACTTCTGTTCATACGAATGGTATAGATTATGGTGCATTTCCATCAGCTGATCTGTATATGTGGGCTTACATGAAGTATAATATAGTGCACTTTATGGATGGTATGCAGCTTTCATTAATTTCATGGTAAATTATTTAATGCATGATAAAGGTAGTGTGTGCATTTTGCAAACATTTTGTGTGCCATCCCACATCTCAGTGTTCCCCTTGTGGTGTTTCAAACTTTTGCATAAAATTCAACTGACAGTGGAATGGAAACAGTTACACAAACATTTAGATGTGTGTGTAGTAAAAGGAAGACAGTCTTGATCATCTTGAATTTTTCCATTCATAAACCGTGGAGGGTGTATTGGGGTTTAAGAGGGTCCTTCCTGAGTGAACAGACTGGGCCTGGGCTGCAGCAGCAGAGCCGTGGCTGCAGGCTCTGGCAGCTTTCTTCTCTCTGTGCTGATTTATTGGAGGCTAACCTCACACATCTGTCAAGGAGTCACCGTCGTGCTCCTTTGCTCTCTTTCTTCCTCCAGCTCTCACTCCCTCATCAAAGGATTAGGGCGACGGCAAAGGGCGAGTGAAAACACTGCACCCCACCGCTGGTGTGCAAATGTATCAGAGTCAGTCCTTATTCTGGGGTTTGAATGTTCTGCTGTAGACTGCTGCTGTTCAAAGGCCATGCTCTTCTTTTGTGGGAATTGTCTCGCATTCCTTTAATGCAGATTGTGAGAAATTTGTCAGACTCAGGAAAAAAAGAGGACAGGAGGTCCAACATCTGCTTCTGATTTTCTGTTTTTAATGTGTTACATATTGTATATGCTCACCCACATACATTGTCTCATTTTAAGACCATTAACAGAGTAAATTTCATTGTAGCTACTTGAATATTAGGGAACAATGTTGGGTATTTGATAACCAGTCTCTATAAGAGCAGGGCCCCTTTTTGTTTGTCACACAGTCCCTAAAACAACACATTATGAAATATATTTTCGCTTAATTATGTAACATCACCCACATTTTCTAATGGTCTTCTATATTTTGTCACACATAGTAATAAAATGCACAATATTCAGTGCATTTCACCACATTTTGGAATATTTTGTTACATTTTTTTGTGGTTATTTTAAAAAATGTAGAAGTTACTTTTTTATGATGAAAATGTAATTATATGGTACATGATGTAATAACCAACCAAAATGGATGACTTCATCTGTACATGTTCTGTTTTTTCCACGTATTACACTATTGCAAACAACAATTAGTACAAATTCAGTCAGATCTCTGAAATCTCACCACAGGTTTTCTGCAAAGGAGAATTAACCTAGTTCGACCATTCATAGCAGTGCACTATGCAAAAAATTTGAGTTCTACATGTACATCATCAAACTGTCTGGTTAAAATCGAGACATATGTAATTCACACACCTCAAATTTGCCAAAAAAAGCAGAGAGGCAATTGCCCATCCTACAAGTAGAGGTAAACTGCTAAACTGTTGCCTTTGACCTTTTGTACAAAACTAACCACAACAAACCGAAGGAAGATGCACTGCAGTTTATATCCACCCAGCATACAATGTGGAAGATATCACCTACATCAGTATTTCTGTCTGTTCATCAGTTTGTTATTTTGTTTCTGGAGCATAACAGGGAAGATTCTATAACTGTGCAGCAATTTTGCTGCAGTTAATCAGTTGAAGTGATACTTACTATCTTGTTCATTTGCTATGATTTGATTTCAGCTGCCATGGCAATTACATTTTCTATATATATTTATCAACCTTAACATTTTGCCCCCTAACAGGTGAGGTGATGACAGTGTTGGTTATTTTATTACAGTGGTACCTGTCACCATTTGGAGTATATTAAACAGCAATGAATGATTAGTGCTTGAGTTGTTGGGTGGGCAGCAGCAAAATGGGCGGTGTAAGGATCCAAGAGACTTTGACAAAGCTTCAGGAGGCAGGATGTTCCAGTGGGTTGATATGCAATTGTTCCCCCTTAGGAGGAACTGGCAGGATATTAACCATTTCAGACTACGTAGACAGCCAACAAGACTCTCAGTTTTAAAGATGCTCTGACCCAGTCATTTTGCCTTCACAATGTGGCACTTATCAAAGTCCCTCAGACCCATTTTTGCTGCTTCTAGCACATCCACTTCAAAGCTAACATTAGTAACGAGTACTACTTTATGGGGCCCAGAAAATATGGTGTTTTAGGCCACAAAAATCCCCTTGAAGTCTGAAAATCCACAAAATCATGGGGCGACTGTAAGAAACTTATCAAATGTCAACACCACCTTTTTATCATAATAATGCTACACAGGTTAACTTTGGGACATAAGGTCAAATGGCAAACTGGAAAATCTCATTCATCTTTTTATTGCTAAGTGGGTTCCTGTCGTGGGGAAGTTGTAGTGTTTACAGCAGCAAAAATATAAAACACAAGGTGCAGAAAGAAAGGTGGACTCAAAAAGTCCAAAAAACAGCAATAGCAGTAACGCTAAAGTTATAAATTGTATATCCCTAGTTATGCAGCTCCTTAGGGGTTTAGTACAACAAAAGAAAGAACTAGAATTATACAAATAAATACTAAAGAAAGGAAATCACTAGAGAGAGCTGCTGCAACTCGCAGTTGCTCATGTAGCACCATCTTGACTTTTCAAATCTTCTGTACCTAAAAGCTCTTTATCAGCTTATCCACTTTTTACTTTTTTTTTAAAAATTTATTGATTTATTTTTTTTACACATCTACACATTTTTGATGAGGATTTTACAATATTGCAGTAAATTGAAATTACAACAACAGTCAATACCATCGAACATGGCTTTAAAGCAGTGGCGGCTGCTCGTCTTTCAGACAGGGGAAGCTCATTGTCGGCTTACGTCAAAAAAATTGTCAAGTTGTTTAAACATACATTTGGCCCTCTGTTCCTTTTTAAGAAAATGGTCAGTGACCTTATTGTACCAAATAGGCATCTTTTCCAGGGACTTGACCAGTGTCCTCTTAATGGCCAGCAGAGCTAGGCTGCTTAGATTATCTTGGCCCATTGTGTTGCGAGTGTAAGACTTCAGCCTTTTTAAACAAGAGATGCTCCTTTCACTCCGACCGAGCCAACAGTTTGATTGATTTAACTGTCTACAAAACAATATTAACTCGAACAAGAAATGATTAAATTATGTAACTGAAACAAGACAACGCTGAAATTATGTTAAATTGAAACAAGGAAGTCCAATGAGTGTGTTTTATTTACAGTGCAAGAAATGAACGAGTAATTTCATAGTGGTTTCTCTCTCGATTTCACAGCAGAATGCGCGGCGGTATTAAACTGAACTGTCAGTGAAGGAGTAGATCTCAAAATAGCTGTCAGTCAAACGGGATTCAACCTTTCGACTGATCCTCCAATCAGCACGTGGGATTCTGGCGTCCAAGCCCAGCCGAGCTCCACCCACAGCTCCATTCACCCCCAGAGACGCCTGGCGTCAGGGGGCGGGACAACATCGTGGCATTAATCCAATTACTGTCCAGTTTTGAGGCAATGAAAAAAACTGTTCCACTCAGACCCATTGAAGCCCATGGACGTCATAGGCGTCTATGGGCAAATGCACTGAGCAGAGATCGAATGAGAAAACAGCGCAACGGGAATGTATGAGAAATGAACAACATCACATCCGTTGATTTGTGATAAAGCTGATTCTGAATGAACTCGTCTGTGAGATGAACGTGTTCTAACACATTTGTAGTCAATGAAATGTCAACACAACCGTACATATTTAACCATTTAATTTTCGTAATTTTAGGGGAAGCCGGGCTTCCCTTGCAGTCTATGAGAAATCGCCACTGCTTTAAAGAATGTAGGGATTCAGCCATTTCTCAAACTCAGCCTTGGGACATATTTCTAAAAAGGTATGTACCTGCTTGGTCTTGGTTATGAGAAAAAGGGGAATATCATGTTCCTTTGAAAGTCTCTGTAACCCAGCTGTACCTTTCACTTCCAGTTAGTGAAGTGACTGTTAATTGACACTTCCTCCAGACTTCTCAGCACAGTGATGTCAGTAGCAAAGCAGAATCACTCAACATACCCCGACTCTTTATACCGTCATGTTAAGACCCCTTCAAATAGACAGGTGTACCATTTAATTCTAGCCTTCGCTTTCTGCTGTTGACTTTTAAGACTTGTCTTGAGATATGTTTTTATGTACTGAATACAGCAACAAATTACAGGGTGTAGGTGAGATGTAGCCACACTTTATTATATAAAAGTTAAGCTTCAGCATTTCAGCTGATTTTTTGATCATGTTGTTTAGAAACACACACATCAAGGCAGAATTTTTTGCTGCTTGTTGCTATGTAACTTAATACAACATTTCCTTTGGCAGAGTTTGTAATTATAGGAACTTTACATCACAGTCCTTTTTCTGTTTATATTACTTAGTCCGCCCCCTTGCAGTCTCTCATAAATTTAACCCATAAAGACCTAAACATCCACCACTGACCAAAAGCATCTACTGATCTAAAATGTTTAATACCTGTTGATCCACTAATCCTGTCAATACATCTAAATAATTGTTGTAAAATGCAGTTTGTCATCTTTTTATGGTCATCAGATATTACCCATTTGGATGTTCAGAGGCTCTGCAGTGAACGTGGAAACATTGTCATCTTCTACAGCATTGATTCACCAGTAAATCCCATGGAATTTGATAAATGACAGTGGATGGAGACACTTGTTTTTATATTTAGTAAATGATATATTTTCTTGAAAGTTGTTTTCTCTTGATTTTTTTCCAGTTTTGATCAAATGAACTTTGAATTTACTCTGAGCTTTTATAAACATCTACATGATCAGTAAATTAAATAGGGAAATACTAGATTTTCATTGAAAAATGCAAAATGCAGAGGATAATGTTATAATAAATTGTGATAAATCGCTTGGGGAAAAACAAAAAACATCGTTTGGATAGTTGTGGGTCTTTAAGGGTAAATCTTACAGAGGGAATGAATGGCATCTTTTTTCATCAGGCCTAGTTTTCTCTTCATGTACACTTCTCTGGAGTTAGATTAGAAGAATATAAGTAAAGAATGATAAAATGAAAGAGGTTATAGTGATGTCTAAAAAATTAAAGCTATCAACACCAGGTTGCTGTCATCTACCAGAATGCACCCCCATAGCTACCAAAACCACCAGCAAATTTACATTACTCTATTATTTACTCAATAAAATCTGAAGCTCATTGCTGACATAACTCTGTCATTGTATCATCAAGTTTTTGCTTGAAACAAAAATATCCAGTCAAAATAACACTGGGTCTGATAACTTTCACTTGCTGCATAAGCTGATAGTTTACACCATAGCCATGTAACTTTTTTTTCGACAGAAAACTGCCACAGTGAAATCACAAATCACCTCTGTTTTTTGTACAGTTTGTGTTGTCAATAGCTGCACTAAAGATCTGTTTGGAATTGAGCAAACAATTATTTTCATTTGAAATCATCTCCACTGTGGAAATCAATATTTATGCTTTTGTCAAAGACCCTATGGTGTAATTTTTCATCACACTGGGAGATTTGAGGCTAAACAGAACAGAGCTGATAAACAGATTTTCATTGTTCCTGTAACAGTATTCTGTTCTATTCAGTCCCTCACTACTCCCTCTACTGGTTAGAGTGAGTGAAAAAATTCTCATCACACCTATGCAACACAATGCAGTGAGCCTGTTTACATGACCATAAAAATCTGATAACTGGGAGTAATCAAATAATTTTAATAATCAGATTTGATACGTTTATATGCACTTAAGAAATGTGTTAATGGAAAACCCTGGTTTCCATTATCGGATTTCTTTTGGAGTACGTATGTACATAGTGATGGTATACTCAAGCTTCCTGTTCCTGCCTTCCACCTACATTTGACAATGCAACTTTCGTTTTGTACGATTTTGATTGCACAGATGTCAAAGAATGAAAAATAAATCAGATTAATTTATATACGTGCAGGAAGACATCTGAGGATTGACGAGAAATCCAAGTGTGTTAATCCGATTTCTCATCATTGGATAACTCCCGTTATCTGATAAAGCATATCAGATTTTGCTGTTTTCATGATCACTAATAATTTGGTAACTCCAGAAATTGGCTAATGATTGGAGTATTAGTGTGCATCTAAACGGGCTCAGTGACATCTTTGACATAAGTTTAGAAGTCTTTTTTTCTATAAAAACTAATGATAATTCTAGTTAATTTTTCAATATTTTTTAGTAGAAACACTACATGTAGGTCATTTATTGTCCTTACTCATGTGAGGTGTTGGTTAAGTGTTTTCTTTGCACGTGAACCTGTCCCCCGTGTGTGTTTTAAACACAGAGGCCGCTGTTGGTAATAAAGCCACTTATAGACTTTAACAGTGCTGTGCTGTCACATGTGCTCTGTCTCTGTGACTTTAATGAGTAGGTGCCTCTTTTTGAAGGCATCGAGTTAAGAAGAATATGTTTGACGCAACTGACACTGTATTTTTCTTTTGTGTGTGTGTCAGGGTTGTCAGCGGATTGTCGAAGACTGGCAGAGGATCCTAATGGTCAGATCACTGGTCATCAGTCCCCATGAGGACATGAGGACGTGGCTGAAGTATGCAAGTCTCTGTGGCAAGAGTGGACGTTTGGTCAGTACTTTCAGACAACGACATCCTTTCACATTACGGGCTCAGATTAATGTCTATAAAATCAAACAAAATGTCTTAAATATCACATGAAAATAAGAATTTTAGAGGATAAAAAGCATTGAAACTAAAATATACACTACCTGGCCAAAAAAAAGTCTCACATGCAATATTTCATGCATCACCTTTGGTTTTGATTACAGGAGACATTCACTGTGACATCATTTTGCCACATAATGCTAATGTAGTGTCACAATGAGGTTCATAATATTTTTTATATCCATAGTTGCAGTGATTTTTTATTTTTGATGATGGAGAATCAGACCCTTGCATCAAGTCTTCATCGCATCCAAAATTAGAGTCTGGACAATCTTTTTGACATTAAAGACATGAGAGGCTACTTAGTGCATCAGTTAGAGTTAAGTAACCTGTTACAGCTGAAACATCGTTAACCATTGCAGTACTTACTGGTGGAAGAATCTGAACTATTTGCTTAGTTAAATCCAGGCAGTTACTGTTTTTTGGCCAGGCTGTTTATTTAACTGTAGCTGCAGCAAGTAGCCTCTCATTTATTTAATGTCAAAAAGATTGGACAATGCCAGGATTGGTCAGAATCATCAGGCTTGTGACAGAGTGGTTCAGGGAGAATGAGACATTATTTTCACACATGGATTAGCCACTGTGAAGTCCAGACTCTAATTTGGGGTGTGATGAAGACTTGGTGCAGGGGTCTGATTCTCCATCGTAAATAATCAAAAATTAATGAAACTATGGATGGAAAAAATATTATGAACCTTATTGTGATATTACATAAGCGTTATCTGGCAAAAAAGATGTCACAGTGAATGTCTCCTGTAATCAAAACCAAGTGCAGTGATATATTGCAGGTGTGACTTTTTGTTTGGCTGGGCATTGTATCTTCTTAACAAGAAAATTCACAAGCAAACAGTGTTTTGTGTGTATATTCCTAGTACAGAGTGATGAAACAAAATAATTTTTTAATGAATTTTTCTTTAAAATCAAGACAAGACTCTTTTAAAAGTTATTCACAAATCATTTTGACCTGTAAAATAAATCAATAAATTAACTAAGGATGAGGTCTTTTAAGAAGTTGAAAAATTTCTTGGAGTGAGAGAGAGAAAAAAACAGTGCAAATTAAGTGATGGTGTCATTTACCAACTTTTAGCAACTTTTAGGACAGACAGTATATACTTTCCTTACTGAGGAGTTGGAAACACTGAGTTGAATTATTTTGACAGAAATGTGATTCCTGATGATGCATGAAAACTATGTTACACTGATTTGATAACGTCAGTCCCAGAGAAGTTTGCCTGCATTGCTACCAGACAACGGAAAAAACTCTTAGATGTATTAAATTAAAGCTGCACTTCCTCACTTCATTTTACCTTATTAACTACATAATATGACATTTACACAAAACCTCTGACTCCTCCGTGGTCTGACCTTAATCTTCCATAATTAATTTTAATCTCATAAGATTTAGAAGGAATAGCTTTACGTTGATTAAATCCATCTTTTCAAATGGAAACGGGAAGTCAGGGTCTAACAAAGTTAAGTGCAGCCGTGAACTCCAGCCACGAAATCCAGCCTCATTTCAACCTGTTTTAAGTTGGCACCGGTGGAAGTAGCACAGGACCCTAATCATGCTGTTTAGAAACCTGAGCCCCCATATCTGTTCAATCAAAGTGGTGCAATTTTCCATCCTTTACTGCTCTGTTATTGTAATTGATTGCAAGGGATCTCAGACAGTTGGCCAATTATTCTATCCACACACTTTCATTGTATTTAAGCACACATATGAAATGCCGCAATTACCCACTGTGATATAAATGAATAAAGGAAATCTGATTGGCCAACGGCAGCCTCTCAGGAAAAGTGATTAGTGGAGGTTGGAAATACTGACCCATCTAAGACTTGAAGATTTTTTGTAACCTCTTTTCTTTGTCTCTTTGTGTCAGTGTGTTATTCACACACTCAGGAACTCAAAAAACCACTGCCGCCAAATGATATATCCTGCCAAAATTTGTTCAATAATTTTTTGCCACTTTTTTTATTTCAGTTTTTTTTGAGGGTCAGACACGGTGGCTTCAGCTTAGCCCTACTTTTCATCAAAGGTCAAAGCAATAGTGGGTTTTTAAAACCAGATATAATAGTTCATAACAGGAAAAAGGTGATAACAGATTTATCAGATGGAATCATCAACACACAAAAATGTTACAACCAAAAATGAATGATATGTATCTGGTGTGATAAACTGGATAAATCTGAATAAAGTAAATGAATAGTAAATCTGAAAATGAAAGCACTGTAAAAAAAAAAAAAAAAAAAAAAAAGGAAAGAAAGAAAGAAAGAAAAAAAAATCCAGTTAAGAGCTATTTTGTCAGTCTGCTGCAAGTGTTCATATTTTTTAAAGTAAACTTAAAACCTATCCTTTTAGTTTAGCTTTTAGTTAAACTCTTATTTTTTAACATTGTTTACTGTGTTGCTTTAATTTTATTACCTCCACCAAGGAGGTTATGTTTTTGTTGGCGTTGGTTTGTTTGTCTGTCGGTCTTGTTTGTGTGCAAGATAACTCAAAAAGTTATGGATGGATCTGGATAAAAATTTCAGGAAATGTTGATACTGGCACGAGGAACAAATGATTAAATTTTGGTGGTGATGGGGGGCACGGGGGCCCACTGATCTGCCTTGGCGGAGGTCTGTGCTCTACGAGTGCTTCTAGTTTTTATTTGCAACTGTGGGACAGTGGGGGGTTTGGTGTACAGCACTTTGTGCTACATGTAATTTGTATGAAAAGCGCTATACAAATAAAGTTTGATTGATTGATTGATGTGTCAAACAAACACTGTAGGTTTTACTGGTCAATCAGTATTCTAGAAAATGGTGTTTCCATGTTCACTATGGAGCCTTTGACCATCCAAATGGGTCTTATCTGATGACAATGAAAAGATGACAAATTGTATTTTACTCCAATTATTTACATGTAGTGATAGGATTATTGGATCAACAGGTATTTAATATTTTAGATCAGTAGATACTATTGGTGGTGAGTGGATGTTCAGGACTTTATGGGTTAATGTGGGTATGTTTTATGTTTAATGTAATACTTGACTTATCTTATTTCCACAGCAGTAACTTTACTAATGAAAACAGCTTTTTATGAATGTGTAAATAAATTCGTTACCCTTTTGAATTTTTCTTTTTTTAATTATTCAAATTTGTCTTTGATTTGTTGTGTGACAAATATAATTATGTCTTCCTTTACCGTACTTTAATGTCGTACACGTGTACTTCAGCCTAAATGTCCAAACATTTGGACATTTCTGAAAGAGAATACTGCTAGAGTAGATCTGAAACAATCGATTAATCAATTTGAATTGATTAAAAAAAAAACCTCTATCTATCTATCTATCTATCTATCTATCTATCTATCTATCTATCTATCTATCTATCTATCTATCTATCTATCTATCTATCTATCTATCTATCTATCTATCTATCTATCTATCTATCTATATATATATATATGTGTGTGTGTGTGTGTGTGTGTAAATCTTTTACTTGAGACTCACTGTAAAACTGCAACATACATACAAAATATGTCTCAGTTATGTTCTTGGCCTTAGTACATTTACATGGCATTATCCGTTTAAATGAATGGGAAAAAGATCGCTAGCTTGATGCTAACTTGAATGGGAAAATCCATAGACACGCTAACGATTAGCATTTACAGATTAACTTAAGATTTACGTCTTTTTATCCAGCACCAAAGGTTCACATCAGAGATGTTTTATACTATTCATTCTTACAACAACTGACCATAAAATACTTACAGGCAAATGTTTTTCGGGCCATACAAACAGAGTGAAAGAAACATGTCTGTTAGTTCCTTCTTATGTCCAAACTGGCTACGGTAACACCACAAGTACAAACAAGAAAAGCACTCGGAGAGCGCAGACCTCCGCCAAGACAGATCTACCCCCCCCCCCCCCCCCCCCCCCGATCACCACCAAAATGTTATCATTTCTTCCTTGTGCCAGTATCAACATTACCTGAAAATTTCATGACAATCCGTCCATACCTTTTTGAGTTATATTGCTAACAAACAAACACGCACACAAAGCAAAGTGATCACAATGCCTCCTGGCGGAGGTAAACATACGTTAGTGCAACTTATTCCAACGAATAGAGGGCCCCCTTTGCTTGCTTTTAACAACTGAACATCACATATTATTTTGAAAGTCTGTTGCTCTCGCTCTGTGAATACACGTAGGTAAACCATGGGTCACAGGAAGAGGGGGATATTGATCAGAATTGGTTTGCCAATCGGCGTCATCATGTGTTTCAACCAATGACAGCATTTGGGGTGGGCTTAAGACTCCTGTCAATCACTCACAACCGGAAATAAACTGGTGGGGCCATAAACATGGAGAAAAGTACCGGTCTTTTACATGGACATTTTCATTTTAAATGTCTTCAGATGGTGGGGTTGATAAGGCCAATGTTGTTTGTTAGCACTGCAAAGTGGAATTATTTTTTATTACTGGAGTACTTCGAGTCTGAAATATCACTTAAAGGCAATACATGCTGTTGATGCCAGCAACCCCCCCATATAACTATGTTCTGTGATTAATCATGATTAATCACAGAAATCCACGCGATTAATTGTGATTAAGAATTTCAATTGTTGCCCAGCTTATTTATTTATTTATTTATTTATTCCATTGCAATTTTCCTGAATCAAAGCTTTGTTTCCTTCATTTCGGTACTGTTAAACATGGGTTCCACTGTTGTGTTTCACATGCACTCTTAATGTGACGCACATAATGCCAGGATCAACACAAACATCATGGAGCGTAGCTCAGAGGAGATGAGGACAAGAAGGCAGAAAATGTCCATTTGCTCACTTTTCTTCATTTAAACCATCAGTTATTCCTTTAAACTTTGAATCTTTCACACAAACATTGTAAATATTTGGCTTTCCTTTATTCAGTTGTATGTTAGTTCCAAGTTGTTAGTAAGTCGGATCAAAATGTGTTGAAGACTGCAGTGCACATATTGTTTGTAGATGTCATTGGACTTGTTTGTTGTTTATATCTATAGATATTTTTATGTATACTTTTATAGTGTTGTTATTTCTGTACAGATTTTTTTCATACATCCTTTTACTTTTATGCTTTTTGTGGTTGTTTCGTCTGATTCTGGAATAAAACAAGTTGTTGGTCATTTTTCAGACATGTCTTTATCCTTTTTAGTGGCTTTTTTTTGCCTATTCAAATCGTGTAATCAAATTGAAGAAAATAATTGATAGATTAATCGATTACAAAAATAATTGATAGCTGCAGCTCTACTTCAGAAATTTTAGAATCAAAGGTGATATTGTATTCATTTCAAACCTTCCTGTTGTGTAACCCTTGTCCTCTATTGCCTCTGCAGGCTCTGGCTCATAAGACCCTGGTGCTCCTTCTGGGTGTCGATCCCTCCAAGCAGCTCGACCACCCACTGCCCACCGCCCACCCCCATGTAACCTACGCTTACATGAAGTATATGTGGAAAAGCACCCGCAAGGTAGGAGACAAGCCTGGTATTAATCACATTTCAATAGCTGTTTGGGATTTGACGCATTTATTTCACCAGCTAAGCAACAACCAGCAATTGCATCCCTGAAGTAGGTCCTGAATTGATCACCTATTGTGTCTTTTACGAAAAACACAAGGCAACAATCAGAGTTTCAAAGAGTCCAGATAGACAATGTGAATTAGTGGCAATTTGGTGACATAAAGAGGCAATTAGTGTGATGTGAGCAATGAAACGATCTGAGGAACATTAACATCAACAAACTGCTTCTGTAAAGAGGACCCGAAGCTGCAGCCTGATAAACAAGTGACCTCATAGTTGAACTCAGGTAAGTACAAACAGACTCCTTCAGTACTTGTGACTGGGTGAAAAAGTCTATCTTTTTATGACTTTTTTAAGGCATTATTTTAGCAATACTTTTCAGTGAATTGTTAAAAGTTAAAACAGTCTTTCTGTGCTAACACACCTGAATTACCTCCCTCATGGTGAACAACTTCGAAGATGACTCCATCATAAACACAGTCCACTTGTTTACATAACAAACTGAAACATCACTCAGACCTTTTTGGAAATTTTGTCACAAAGTGCATTGTGGAAATGGTGACCCAGCGAAAGTCATAGATTCAGCAAGAAAATGAGCCAGATCGCTATAATGTAAAATTCTCCACTCGGCCAGGGTTGGTTCAAAGAATGAGTATAGTCAATGGATGGAGGTAAAGGTGACATTTGGGTTCAGCACTCTCAAAGAGACAGCAAAATTGCTGCCGCATGGAATTCCCATTCCCACAATGCATTTCACGACAAAATTTCTGAAAAGGCCCAAATGACCTTTCAGTTTGTTATGTAAACAAATTATGTGATAATTAGGCTATCACTCGGATTTTACACATTTGAAAAAAAAATTGTTATGAAAGTCATATGCTGCTTTAATGTTAAAGTTGAAAAAGCCTTGAGGCAACAAAAACCTGATAAACAAAAAAGTTGGCTTATACATCCATTGATAATTTTTAGGCTAATTAGAAAGTAATACTGGTTAAATATCATCAGACTTTTAGCACAATCTCTACATTATAAATACAAATACATACAATCAGGCCTATCGCGGTTATTGCACTTATTTGAGCCAGCTGCAGTTATTTTGCATTATCGTGGTAAATGTCTTCTTTGAGCTGTGCAATACTTGTACAGTATAAAAACTGAAAAAAAAACCTTGGACAATAAATTGTGTATTTTTACAATGTATTAGATTGGGGGTGTCCAATGCGTTGATCGCATTTGCTGGTATATTGCAAAGGCAGTATGGCTAGATTGCGAGAAACCAAAAACATACTGCTTCCATGCAAAATAAGAAGTGTCTTTATTCGAGGTGTCTTTGTTTGTAGTCTTTACAGTAGCCTTTGGTATACATGCTCCTCCCTCCCACTACCTTCTTTTTTCTATGTTCAAAATGCTTTTCAGCTACATGGATAAACGTCAACAACCTGAAAATGGAAAGTTTTGATAAACACATTGTTCATTTTGGGTGCTGTTTTCTTTTACTAGATTTAGGTTTTGCTTCCACTGCACACTTTGTCACATGCAAATGTTCCACCAACATCACCCAAGTCAATTGTGCTTAAAGAAATGGAATTTAGTCAAACAGTAAAAACAGAACGTGTTCATCCCCTGATCTTGAATGAAATCACATTGAGCCAGATCTCCATCACTGGCACAGAGCTAATAAAATGTGGATATGAGATACAAAAGGACTATCCAGGTAGAGTGTTTTACCTGAATTAAGTACATTTAACTGTTTCTGCCAAATCTGCAGAGCTTTAGGGATTCAAGAAACTCAGAAGTGTTCCCTAATAACTCTAGCAAGTGTGGGGTTAATTTGTGTAACTGAGTCTCTTGTTAGACTTTTCTCCTGCTGAATTCATAGTTCATCTGTAAAGCTGACGTTACATGGTCAATAAAACGGTTATTATTTCACATCATCCATGGCAACAGTGGATGAACTGGTCACATGTTTAAACTCACATGTCACCAGAGCACACACTCTCACACACACTTTGACACACAGTATACACACCCCCAAACACACATAAACACTCACACTTTTATTAGCAGGTGTTGAGCAGCACTCGTGGTTCCAGAGTGCACATCTCATTAGGGGGCTTAGGTAAGTGTGAGCATAAGCATTGCTGATGCCTCGACCAGCTGCACAGCTTGCCACATGAACACGGAATATTAGATGTAAACACACACAGCAGAAAAGGCCCATCCCCTGGTTTTTGGAATAGAAGAGGAGACGTCAGCTGTTTGTCACTTGTTAAACTCACTATGAGATGCTGTATTGTGTAATCTATCCTGGATAAGACGTATTGGTCAAGGCCGGTGGTGACAAGACAAACACTGACATGTACAGAGATGACGTCTACCTCAGGTTGTGTTACACTCTGACACTGAGCCTGTTTACATGGCAATAAAAATCTATGAGTAATCAGATAATTGAGCAGTGTCTGTGGGTCCTCGACACACTGTCCACATCTGGGTACGACACGCATTTCGACCGTGTTGAGTTTGAATTACTTAAAGTTACGGTAGATTGCCCTCAGTGCTCTAATGTGTAAAAGTGATGGAGAACCTTTGGAGTTTTCTGTCATTTAAAAAAGAAAAGGAAAACAGACAGTGATGGAAAGTGTGCAGTTAACATGGCCGCTGCAGTCTACTGTCTGGCAGCGCTACCTTTAACTGTACAGTTGACTGTACTGAAGCAACAAGATGATCCATGACAGCGCTGTCACCACAATACTTGTGATACGTCAGAGGAAAGACACAATGCATGTGGAATCTAAATATTGGAAATATATGGACAATACTACACGCCACACTTAGAGCAGCATTTCTTTTGACACTTATTTATCAACAGCAGCTCCAGTACAGTCACTACCATGTCAACATCCATAGTATTCATATAAGAAATGTTATACACATGTGGATAATAGCAGTTTTAGGTAAAGAGTCTTTTTACATGACATATCTAAGAGCAAAAGGCCGTTTTCCATCCTTTAGCTGTTTCACTGCCTTATCTTTCTATCTGTGTAGTTGGGCTGCAATGACTAGTTGACAAATAGTTGACTAATTTAGTTGCTGGCAGGTGGTTAGTGATGTTTTGCACTTTTGTTTAAGGAAAATGTTTCTTTTATTGCTAAGTGCAACTCTTGAGTATTTGGTTGTTTGCTGTGTGTCTCTTCAGATTGATGCTTTCCAGCACATGCAGCATTTTGTGCAGGGGATGCAGCAGCAGGCGCAGCATGCCATTGCAGCAGAAGACCAACAGCACAAGCAGGAGCTCCACAAGCTGATGGCCAGGTGTGTAACTCAGAGGAAGAGTTATTCATCATTACCTCTGATATCCAATCATGTCTAAACACTTAAACCACTGAACACATTTTGAGCATGATAGTTTTTGAGATGTACGTAGTAGTGTAATGTTGCTATAACTGGGTTTGATACTATTTAAAGAAAGAAATATATTTAAGAAATATCCCCAACACCTCTGGGGTCAGATAGTATTTAACAGAAGCATTTAACATAATATAGACCATGGGACCATGTGTGAAATATGAGAACAAGCCAAAACCTTGTTTATTTTGCACATTTCATTCCCAGTGGATGCACAAGGTGCTGCACAAAAACTGCATGGAAACGACACGAGTAAACACAACTAAGACAGACACATAATGTATTTAACTTAAAAATCATCAAGAAAATTAAATGATTAAGGCCTTTAAAAATGAATAAGATGTGAATCACTAAAAAAGATGAGTTTTTCAACATCGTCCTAAGGACATATGCTCCTTACCTTGTCAGTATTTTGTAGCTGAACAAGTCGAGTTTTAAGTCTGCAATTGACGTGCCACCCTGTAAAATCCTTTCTTTAGATACAGTGGTGGAAATCTAAGTAAAGTTTCCTCTTGAGGCTTCCATTTCATCACTGTTTAACTACAAAATGTACCCAGGCATACTGTTTCCACCATCTTTGATAGGTGCTAATAGCGTGTTGAAAGATGTGAAACCATCAGGGTTCAGGACATTTGTCGTTGTTTTCATTATACGAACATGCTTTTGTATAGTTCTCTGCACAAAAGTGTGAAGAAAAAAAAACGCTCCATACGCTCTGCTTTCTATCTTTATATGTAGGTCTTTAAATTTGTCTCTCATTAATTACAGCATATCCTTTTGTTTTAATGTAATGTAATGTATAACTTGGCATGGCATGGCAATCTCACCAGTGAATCAAATCCACAACAAAACCGAAAACTATTGGTTTGGTATTGAAATACTGATGGGGTTGCAGGGTCTCCTTCTGAATCCAGTATTTGTTAATACTTTCTTTGACGCTGACGTGAGTGTTTTGACTGAGTAAAGCTGGATCTTTATCCCTGTTAATTAATGTAACTGTTTCAGGGTCAGTTTTTAATTTAATGTTATTATTTGTTAATAGGGCATTTCATTAGAGGGTTTCTTCCTCGTTTTACAGAAATATTTCTCTAAGAATTGCTTTCATATATAAGAAAAACTTCTATTATAACTGAAATAACCCTAAACAAATCAACACTAAATCAAATCAAAGTTGGTCTTTGTAAATTGTAACTGAATTGATTTGTGAAATCAGTGATAATACAATATTTTACCACAGTCATATATGCAGCTCAGCCAATCATAATATGAAACTGGAGCTATCCCTTTTATAACAGTTATGTTGCCAGCCCAAGTACTAATCCAGAATTGCTGCAGTGAATTATCGACCGTTCATGACTACTGTGAAGGAAACTCCTCACGTCTTATCTCTTCAGATGGATGCACAGATAGGCTGGACTCCCTGGCCTCAGGTTCTTGGCATTCATCAGGGGCCAGAGCTGTTGAGGGAAAAGTTATTCACAGTTTGTCAGATTTCCCAGAAGTAATGCCAATGTGTCGTTATCCTTTTAGCTGTGGTTCAGTAGTGCTAAATCCCTGAAAAACCTCCATAAAGTAAACCTGCTCCAGCACAATGGGGAAAACACACGGCAACATGCTGAAGCAAGGAAAATGTGGCCTCATGTATTTTGTGGCCTTGAGTTGTAAACACACAGGGTCATGCACAGTGTGTTCTGCTCCTTTTCCATGAGCATGACCCAATCTGGCATCGCACCTTGTACTAGTCACTACTTATGTCACAGTGTCTCTGTGAAGACCAGCCAGATTCTCTGAATGTCTCACCCCAAACCTTTTTATAAAATGATCCCATTTGGCATTTTTTTCCCCTGCAGCGTCTTATCACTAACCAAATGTGACACTGTGCCTCCAGCAATCAAAGCTCTCCCCTCCCTTGTATGGTATATAGTGTATGGTATGTGATTTACGCCACCAAGTTGTCAGTAAAAATGGTGCTCCTCAGTGACAGCAGTGGCACAACTTTGACACCAATCCACCATCACCTCACCTCCACTAAAGACAGTGCAGGGAAACCAGTTTTTTAGAAGTTGAAATAACTGCACTGTGTTTTTTAAATGCTGAATAAGAGGATTATATAGGACTGTAAATCAGTAAGGAACAAATTAACTAAATACTAGTAATGTGCTGTGATTAGTTTCTTTTTTATTCTTAAGACTCACTATTGTAATAATAATATTTCAATGTAAAATAATGGAATTAATGTAGAGTGAACACAAAGGAAGTATTTATCTTTGATTAAATGTTGGTGCTTAATAACTTCTTTTTGTGTTTTGAACGCATATATTACAAATTGCACTTGGACTGAGACAGACTACCAAGCTACCAAGAATTCACCCTAAAATTGTCACAGTTCTGACAGTTTTGCACCCTGTGATTACAGCCAGACATTGCCAAATCAGTGTTTGTAGGCCAACCCATAAAGACCTAAACATCCACTGCTGACCAGAAACAGTTACTGATATAACATACTTATCCACTGTTGATCCACTAATCCTATCAATCTATGCTGTTCAGTGCTGTGAGGAATGTACAGACTTATACATTGGAGAAACCAAACAACCCCTCCATAAATGCATGGCTCAACACAGGAGAGCCTTCACTTCCGGCCAAAACTCTGCAGTTCATCTTCACTTGGAAGAAAAAGGACACTCCTTCGAGGACAGCAATGTCCGAATATTGGCCAGAGAAATCAAATGGTTTGTGAGAGGAGTCAAAGAGGCCATTTTTGTTGAAGTGGAAAATCCTTCCCTGAACAAAGGCGGTGGTCTGAGGCACCACTTATCATAAACATATAACACCACTTTAAATAACATTCCTAAACAGTGTTCAACCAACAACCTTCGTCACCTGGACTTGCCTGAAACCAACCCCCCCCCCCCCCCCCCCCCTGCCGAAGGATTTGGACAGTGACCCATCCCTCTGTCAATGACCCTGAAACTCACACACAATACCCACTAATAAGCCTATCTCCAGGGACAACCCCCCCCCCCCTTACGATCCTAACACTTAAATTGGGATTAACACCTACACAGATCACTCCCCCTCCAGGTTTATAAATCCAGTTTCCCCCACCAGTTATTAGAACTAAAGAAGTCTCTTGGATCAGAGTCGAAACGTTTTCAGAAGAGCCAGTCCAGTTGAACCAAGAAGAACTATCGAGAAGAATGCTTATGTAGTGTGACGATAAGGTTCATAATATTTTTTACATTTATAGTTGCATTAATTTTTGATTATTGATGATGGAGAATCGGACTGCTGCATCAAGTCTTCATCACATCCCAAATTAGAGTCTGGACTTGATGATGCCCAATCTATGTGTGAAAATGGTGTCTCATTTTCCCTGAACCTCTGTCATACGCCTGATGTGCCTGATCAGTTGTCCAATCTTTTTGAAGTTAAAGACATGAGAGGTTACTTTCTGCAGTTAGAGTTAAATTCAGTTGAATTTTATTTGTAGAGCTCAATATCACAACAAGGTCGCCTCACAGGGCTTTACAGAATTTGTTGAATACTTAAACAGTCGATGAAACAAATGGATTATTGTCCTGGGCATGCCCCCTCCTTAGACCCTCCTTCTCAGCAAGGAAAAACTCCAAGAAAGCCCAGTGGGAAAAAGAGAAACCTTGGGGAGAACAACAGTGAAGGAGAGATTCACTCCCATGGACCAACAGGCTGTAGATGTGACCAGGATTGATGGACATCCATTTGTTGATGTAGTTCCAGTCTGTTAAATAAGTTAAAAAAAACAGCCTGGCCAAAAAAAGTAACTGCCTGGATTTAACTAAGCCAGTATTTCAGATCATTTCATTGGTAAGTAATGCAGTGGTTAATGATGTTTCAGCTGTAACAAGTTACTTAACTCTAACCAATGCAGTAAGTAGCCTCTCATGTCTTTAATGTCAAAAAGATTGGACAATGCCAGGATTGATCAGGATCATCAGGTTTGTGACAGAGTGGTTCAGGGAGAATGAAACATCCTTTTCATACATGGATTAGCCACCATAAAGTCCAGACTCGATGCACTGGTCTGATTCTCCATCATCAAAAATAAAAAATCAATGCAACCTTATTGTGACACTATGTAAGCATTATATGGCACAAAAGACGTAACAGTGAATGTCTCCTGTAATTAAACTTTAAGGCGGTGCAGTGAAATATTGCATGTGCAACTTTTTCTTTGGCCATACAGTGTATAAAATGTGTGGATTTTAGTGTTTATAGTGCTAAATGTCATCTGCTTTTCAGTACAGAAATGTAAATGGTTCCACCTTAGAACTTTGGAATACATAGTATCACTATTTTGAAATGACTCAAAACAAGCCAGAAGCAGGTGAGTATAATTAAGTGTCCACAGAGGTCCCCTCTGGCCTTGTGCACAAAACACACAGCAATCATGTGCACCCTCCCCTTTCATAAATCATATGTGACAACACATGAGCGTGACAACGGCCGTCCTCTATTTTTTCTTCATTTTTCGCACCTTCCAGACACTCACTGTGGCCGTCTTAGGAATGCCTGTTAGAGAAAACACCTGTATAATGTGCAGCGTGTACAGGTTTTCTCCAGACATGCTGACACACTTTCATGAATACAGGTCAGCTGTGTGGTATGGAGCACACCTGGACCATTCTGTCAGATGCACACCTATCCTCACAATCACATGGATGCCTCCAATCTCTTCCCAAAAGAATTCAGTGTGATTTTTACTGCTGTTTCACTTGCGGTCAGTAGCACTGGCATCTCCAGCCTACATCAACACATTGTTCCAAAAAGCCCCAAACACCCCATCCTGCTCCAACTTCTTTCTCTAAAAGCCCAACCTGTTAACAGTTTACTGTGGTTTAACCAAACTATGTGCAGTAAACGTGCTGCACACTTGCACGGAAAAGTACAAATTACGTAATCCCCAGAGTCAATTTATTAGTATTCAGACTGCCGATGAATAGGTCTGCAGTACAGTGCTAGCCAGTCACTCACTTTACTGCTGCTGTATGTGAATTATCAGTCTTTGAGCAGCCAAACACAACTGCTTTGACTGTTTTCCTCTAAGCATCTGTGTTTTTATGAGGTGATAGATGGAGGAAAGTCCCCCTCAGCAGCGCTGCAGAACTCACTGTCGGGTTAAATTAAAGGAAAAGTAGTTTGGATAATTGCACATCTCCAGATTTGATCACAGAACTTGTCAGCAGATAAACACACTGCTTCTTTAAGTAGCATCTGTTAAAAGTCTGCATGATCTCCCAGTTTTATATCATTATCTTTCTCCCTTTCAATTGAACTGCTGTCAGGTCAGCTTGTATTCAGTCACTTCTTAACTATTCATTACCAGTGACAACAAAAGTATGGTCGTTTTCAACTCATGATGTTTACACCTCATCTCTCAAGCACGTAGCCACTGTCATTTATAGAGAACTTCTGTCATTGTTGACCTCTGGCTTATGCCGCTTTGGTTTGCTTTTTCTAAATGTGTCTTGTTAGAAACCTACATTTCCTGTTTTGGCTGATTATCTGAAAATTAAGTTGTAATTTTTATATTGTATTTGGATGGAACCCAAAGTATTTTGTTCTGCTGGTGGAGGCAATCATAGAGACTAAATCCAGAGTTCCAACAGTTTTAAAGTTTAACTCAACACACTCACACATGATGATCACTTTCCTCTTTGGAAAAACATCTACATAAGGTTTCAATTGGCTGTTAAAAAGCAAGAAATCAAACAAGCTAAACTTGAAAAATGACTGGGATTGGTCTTTAAATAAAATAAAATTGGATGGTGGAGTTTATATTACTAACACTGGAACTTAACCAACTTAACCAATACAGAATCAATACAACTAATGCAAACTGGACAACATGATCAGAATTTTATATAAGCCCATCCAGCTACTGTGAAGATGTGTGTGGGTTAATGTCACGTCTCGCCTCATTAAAAAAAATCTTACAGAACTGTGCATTTAATGCTCATTTGAAATAATGAAAGTAACTCGAACCATGACACATATTGGTATAACGGCTTTAAAATCAGATGGAAAATCAGAAAATCATAAAACTACATCAAAATGTCATCAGCTGTGTTTACTACCTACTCAGTGTTGTTCTGTATTCTCGTTGGGAACGTCACCAAAGTCAGACTCCAATTATCCTTAAATATCCCTAAATATCCTTTGTCAGTTTTTATCACCATGGATGTAAACCAGGTCTTAAATTACTTTCATGGTGGTCTTATAAATCTCTTAACTTATTGAAATGTACTCCCTGTGTTGCTCTAGAGGAGCTCGGAAATCTGAGAAAATAACCCAAATACCATCAGCAGGGTTAAATAAAAGTCACTTTCTAGCAACAGGTCTTACCAAAAAGGAAGTCTGCTAACAAGTCCTTTTAATGGGATGAATGATGAGAGGTGTAAACAGCCTGTGTTCAGTGTCTCTGTTCCTTTGCAGATGTTTCCTGAAGCTGGGGGAGTGGCAGCTCAGTCTGCAGGGTATTAATGAGAGCACCATCCCCAAAGTTTTGCAGTACTACAGCCATTCCACTGAGCATGACCGCAACTGGTATAAGGTCAGTCCTGCCCTCTCAACTCTAACCTTTCACTTTTGACTTCTGCGTAGCTGCAGTTAAATCCCAGCTCTGTCAGCAGGAGGGTTGTACTGGCCCTGACCCTGAAGGAAAACCTTAGTCTTCATTTCCTTGCCCTCTAACCAAAACTGTCAAAACATATTTGTTCATTTTTGGCCTGTGCACAGCTCATTTGTTCCACTCATTAGATGATTTTACTTTGGTGCTTCTTGCTCATTCTTGTCCATTCCTGCACTCCAGGCTACAAAGATGTCACCATCCTCACATACCACTTATTCTATCTATCTTCACTAACTCCATTCAGCTTCCAACTTTTAATAGTTGGTTGCATAACACTGCAAACATCAAACACACGTGTTTGAACCACAAGACACTTCCCTTGGGAGATATCTGTCGCATTGTAAAGTGAAAAATTACATCATGAATGAAACATGGGAGTCATTTTCAATTACCAGTTCACACACACTCTCAGTTTCAGCCAGTTGGTATCCCTCTTTCTGCAGGCCTGGCATGCCTGGGCAGTGATGAATTTTGAGGCAGTGCTGCATTACAAACACCAGAACCAAGGACGCGATGAGAAAAAGAAACTGCGTCACGCCAGCGGTGCAAGTGCCAACAGTGAAGCTAGCAATAGCGACAGTGAAATTGACAGCACAGACCATAGTCCTGTTCCCTCACCGGGACAGAAGAAGGTCAATGAGGTGAGAATCCCAGAGACTAAAACTGACTTTTAAACACCTAATTCATGTTGTTACTAGAAAAGAGAACTATTGGGCTGAAGTGTCTTTCCCATGTTCCTCTGTTCGCCCTAAGTCAGTTTTCCAGTGATCTTTATCATATATGTACATTTGCTGCTTCCACAGGACCTTTCCAAGACGTTACTCCTGTACACAGTCCCTGCAGTGCAAGGTTTCTTCCGTTCTATTTCCTTGTCTCGAGGCAATAACCTTCAGGACACACTCAGGTGAGTGTAATGACTTGAGCTCAATGTCAATGAACAGTTAGTTCTAGCAAATGAAATGCTCCCGCACTAACGGAGCCTGTTATGGTGAGGATAAGAGGACCCCTAGTGGTTGATGATTTTATGTACTATTTTTTTACTGGCATTTCTTTTACCATATGCAGAAGAAATAATTTTGGTTTTGTATTTTGTGCTCCCTAGGGTCTTGACATTGTGGTTTGACTATGGACATTGGCCTGAGGTGAATGAAGCCCTGGTGGAGGGTATAAAGACAATCCAGATTGACACCTGGCTCCAGGTATTACGCATTTCTACACTTGAACTAAAGCCTTGAGGTTAGAGAAGAGACATTATTTAATACCCAAGAACGTATAATGGACAGGGCTAAGGAAAGAAACAAGAAGAACCTAAATAAAATATTGTGCAGTATTTCCTTACTGTTTCCATTGTTTGAGATTCGACCGGGGCTCTTTTATTAAGTTGTCTTATTACATCCATTTCATTTGGATTTGAGTTGCCTCTATGCTTCCCAGTCATTATTAGTAATTTCCTAGTACATTTCAGTAAGAGTTTATTTATGTCATGTCAAGTCTGCCTCATGCAGTTATTATTTACAAAGTGTAAGAAAATGGAAATGTAATTTTTTTTTTTTACTGGTGTCTGGATTTTCTCATATATTATGCATACTGTATGGGTTAGGCTCAGGCTGTATTAATGGTATAACTGAAAAGAAAGAAGTCAAACGAAGGAGAATAACTTGTCAAATGACCAAGGGTTTACGATTTTGCTTCCATGTACTCTTTCATCTTTCCTTTTTCAGCTTCTGTAAATCATAATATGCTCTCATAAACGAAAAGCAAATTAAAATAAAAAACTAAATGAAATGAAAAAATAGTGAAAATGCCCAAATAGTCCTAGTGAGCACCTGTTTTGGTGATGTTGTACTTGGTGTTTCCCAGTTGCTGTTGCCATAACCTTCATTATTATTCATTGCCTCCGTCTCCCCGTGCAGGTGATCCCACAGCTCATTGCTCGAATCGACACCCCCCGAGCTCTGGTGGGTCGTCTCATACACCAGCTGCTCACAGACATCGGTCGCTATCACCCTCAGGTATGTGGAGCTTCACGACTGAACTAAACACATGTTCTAATCCAAAACTGCACAGTTATTGCTCAGTAATTAATAGCTGACTTGTCCTCTGGTTCACCTCAAAGGCTCTGATCTATCCGCTCACCGTAGCCTCCAAGTCAACAACCACAGCCCGCCACAACGCTGCTAACAAAATCCTGAAGAACATGTGTGAACACTGCAACACCCTGGTCCAGCAGGCCATCATGGTGCTCAATGTTTTTTCTTTTAACCTCTTAACATCCACCTGGTTGTCTGTGACAGATTTAGGGGTTAGGGTCACATTTGAGCCACATTTGAACTGATGTAGGTTGGGGTGAAAGAGTGTTAGGGTGACAGGAAATGGGCAGATGTAAGACTTTGAAGGGTGAACTTTAATACCTCACTGGTTGATAGGCCATTAGCTACTGTGAAGGCGCTGTGCCTGTTGTCGTCTTTGTTAGCAATTTCTAGATGAAACTATTGTTCGAATTCATTTCAGATTTTATATGTAACTTCTGTGGGACAATGTCTACAAAGTTTGTTCACAGTTTTGAGAGATTTAGATTTTTGAATTTTTGATGAATTTTTGAAATATTAAAAATGTGCTTTTACTTATAATGGGCCATATTTTGATGGCTTATAACATAGAAATGATT
This sequence comes from Sphaeramia orbicularis, assembly GCF_902148855.1. Lineage (NCBI taxonomy): Eukaryota > Metazoa > Chordata > Actinopteri > Kurtiformes > Apogonidae > Sphaeramia > Sphaeramia orbicularis. The sequence continues at coordinate 49,473,658 of NC_043963.1, forward strand.
AGATGTAAATGTAGTTAGTATAGGAAGGCATTTATGGACTTTCATTTGAGTCCATGACCTTTGACCTTGAGTGACCTTGAAGGGTCAAACGCAAGGCCACCAATGACTACATTTCAACAATCTTCTTTTCCAAAACTACCTGTCGGATTCATTTCAAATTTCTTATGTAGCTTCTTTGGACAGTGTCTACAAAGTTTGTTTGCAGTTTTGAGAAATTTTGTTTTTTGAATATTTTAAATATTGCAAATTTGCCTTTACTTATAATGGAACTTATAACATGGAAATGGTAAGAGATATCCATATAGTAGCTATTGAGCACAAATAGGAAGTCATATATGGACTTTCATTTGAGTTATCTACCACCCACTTCTATTCTAGTGGCAGAACCTGACAACCTTTCAAATTCAATTTGTTATTGATTCCAGTGGGGCCATTGGACCTATTTTTTTTTATTTGCCGGACATTTTAACCCCTTTTTCCAGGTGAGTGAGGAGCTTATCCGAGTGGCGATCTTATGGCATGAGATGTGGCATGAGGGTCTTGAAGAGGCTTCACGCCTGTATTTTGGTGAACGCAACGTCAAGGGAATGTTTGCTGTGCTTGAGCCTCTTCATGCCATGATGGAGAGAGGACCACAGACCCTTAAAGAAACCTCCTTTAACCAGGTTTGTGTCATCTCTGTTAAGATACAAATGAAGCAGATCTTAATTCTCTGATGGAAATGTTTTTGGATGTACTATGCCACAGGGGAATATGGATGTCGTGTTTGTATTTGTAGTAAAATTCTAATTATTTTTTGGGAATTTGCTGTACTTGACATTTGTTGTCTTCTTCTAAAACAATAAAATAAGTGTTCAAGTTGAGCTAAGTATTTCTATAATCACTGCCCCTTGAACTGCATAACTTCAAGCACCACAAACAGCAAATTTAACTTGACTCACTGAACTGGGTTTCAGAGGAAGCAGCAACAGATGTTTGTTGTTCCTTCACAGATGTGAACCACAAACACAATACTCACTGAAATTTTAGTGTTCATGCTGGACTGATGATGTTGAATGAATTATCATATAGTCATATTGTCCTGCTTTGTGTTTAATTGATAGTCACAGAGTGTATTAATGTGACTTTGTGCTACAGGCATATGGCAGGGATCTGATGGAGGCTCAGGACTGGTGCAGGAAATATATGCGTTCTGGAAATGTCAAAGATCTGACCCAGGCCTGGGACCTGTACTACCATGTGTTCAGACGTATCTCCAAACAGCTGCCACAGGTGAGTGACACTGCAACCACAAAAACTGTTTACAGTGTACAAATGTATTATTTTGGAAGTAAAAGCTACATTTTTGTCCTGGATTTAAAAAAAATATCTATATTCAGTATAGCTATAATATCTTTGTTTTTTTGTTTTTTTTTACGCAGTAATGGAAACATTACACTGCTATTGTTCTCTCTCTAATGTGTTCATGTAATTGTTGTTAAATTGAGATTAGCTGTTATTTAACAGCTGAGTGTAATGCTAAAAGAATCGAACGAAACATTAAGCAAAAATGATAATGAGCATATTTAAAGAAATGAAAACATTTTTATAGACTTTATAATCCCCAGAAGGTCTTGACAGGATGAATTGACAGGATTTATCTAAACTGAACTGACTTAAAACTGAAACAAACTAAAATAAGACAAAAGACAAGGACAAGGGTAATACCCCTAAAATATTAATGATAGCACTTCTGTCTGAGCCGTGACATTGACAAATATGAAGTTAATGTTGAAACAATGCACTGTATTGTCACCAAAGTAAGTGGGTACATTGAAGATTTTTTGTTCAATGTATAAAGAAACTTTGGAAACTGGATGTCTCAGGAACAGCTTGACAGAATTGGATCAAATTTAGCACAAACATTCACTTGGACTCATGGATTAACAGACAAAATTTGTGTGGTTTTAGTGTTTATAGGTCAAGGTCACCATGATTATCCATTAATCTAGTAAAAAAGTAATTTACTGATCCTTAAATCAGACGAGACAGGACCTTCTCGTGCCATATCTCTATTCTGGTTTTCCATCATCCATTCAAATCCAATTACGATTTGCACTTAATAATAATAATAACATTTAAAACTGAAGGTTTTTAGGAGAGATTTAAAATTAGGTTTGTCCTTTACCTGATCTCCTCTGGCAGGTCTGTCCAGAGTTGGCGTGCTCTGATTGGAAAGGCCCGGTTCCTTCTGGGTTTTAGTGTCAACCTGGAGACTGCAAATACCTGAAAAATGTTCCAGGCTCATATGGTGTTAGCAGATGACAGTAAACTTCACCAACACCCATTTATTTTGTTGCTGCTCCTGGACAAAATCTCATATTGAACTGATAGATTTCAGTCCTCACAGCTACCATCATGACAAAATAAAAATAGTTGTCAGAGGTCTTCTCTTCACACCATAAATGGAGTCTGTATAACGGTGTGACATTGTGGCAGAGTCCTGCTGCCTTCAGCTTCCTGTGACAGTCGTGTATGCAGCATGAAATTCACAGCAGCATGATAAAATGCCGAGAGCTGTTCAAATATTCCCCCAGTGGGTATTAACGTAGATTTAAACTCTTTCCTGGATGCATCACAACAGATGCAAAGCAGGTTGAAGCAGCCTTTAAATAGGCCCTGAATGTCAGTTCACTGAGGTGCCAAGGCATTTAAATCAGTGATATTTAAATGCAGACAAGCACAGAATGTACATATCGATGTAGTGCTGCAGCTATCAAGTATTCTTGCAATTGATTAACCTATCGATTATTTTCTTCAATACGATTAAATGGTTATTTGAATAGGTGGGAAAAAAATAGTAAAAATGTGAAGCAGACTGAAACTGAACTGAAAATGACAAACAACTTGTCCTTTATTACTGGAAGCTAAAACAACAACCACAAAAAAGTCTAAAAGCAAAAGGATATGTGTGTGTATACATATACAGGGTGGGGAAGCAAAATTTACAATATTTTGAGGCAGGGATTGAAAGACAGTGTATGACCAATTTGTTTATTGAAAGTCATGAGAATTTATTTGCCACAAGAAAATTTACATAATAGAAAATGTTTTTATTCTATGTGTCCTCCTTCTTTCTCAATAACTGCCTTCACACACTTCCTGAAACTTGCGCAAGTGTTCCTCAAATATTCGGGTGACAACTTCTCCCATTCTTCTTTAATAGTATCTTCCAGACTTTCTCGTAATAGTTTTGCTCATAGTCATTCTCTTCTTTCCATTATAAACAGTCTTTATGGACACTCCAACTATTTTTGAAATCTCCTTTGGTGTGACGAGTGCATTCAGCAAATCACACACTCTTTGACGTTTGCTTTCCTGATTACTCATATGGGCAAGTTTCTGAAAAGGTATGGATAATAGTGTTAGGTATGATTATGACATCAATATATGTTTGGTTTCAAAACAATTGACGTAGTGCCTGCTGAGAAAAAACAACTAAATGTTCATTGTAAATTTTGCTTCCCCACCCTGTGTATATATATATATATATATATATATGTATATATATATATATATATATATATATATATATATATATATAAACAAACAAGTCAAATGACATCTACAAACAATATGTGCACTCTTCAACACGTCTGTATCCAACTTACTAACAACTTAAGCTGGAACTAATGTACAACAGAAAAAAAATAAAGACAAATATTTGTAATGTTTGTGTGAAAGCTTAAAAGTTTAAAGGAGTAAGTGATGGTTCCAAAGAAGAAAAGTGAGCATATAGACATTTTCTGCCTTTTTGTTCACGTCTGTTCTATGCTCCATTTTGTTTGTGTTGATCCTGGCGTCAGGTGCATCACAATAAGCGTTTGTGTGAAACGCAACGGTGCAACCAATGTTTAGCTGCGATTCAGGAAAATTCTAATTGAATATTTTTGTACATTTTGTCGATCAGTTGGTTAATCATTTCAGCTCTATATTGATGAATACATGGAAAGAGATACATTCCACAGTTAATTAAAGTATGTTAAAGTTGTTGTATATGATAACTTCTTTAACTTATTTGGACATGAGCCTGTGTCTGTAACACTCCATATTTTGCTTTAGGCTTTGTTGGCATTAGCTTCTTGTGTTTTTGTAATACACCAGACTAAAAACTAATTGTCTGTCCAGTGCTACATTATTCCCACTTTATCAACTTTCCACACAGCTGACCTCCCTGGAGCTACAATACGTGTCTCCGAAGCTGCTGATGTGTCGTGACCTGGAGCTGGCTGTTCCAGGCACTTATGACCCCAACCAGCCTATCATCCGCATCCAGTCCATCGCCCCCTCCCTACAGGTCATCACCTCCAAGCAGCGCCCACGCAAGCTCACCATCATGGGTAAGATGAGGAGAAAACTGCACAGACCTTGTGGCTCTGAACCCATTATAATAAGAAAATACATTAAAGAACATTTGGAGGCAGAGTCCAGTGCTTGCAGCAGGAGTGGACCATCGCATTAGAGAAAATCCAATAGTAATACAATTTTTTTTACCCACACAAGAGCTCAGAGGTCTCAGCTTATTCAGAATCCATCAGTAATGACAAAGTTCTGTGTGCATAATACACCAGAGTAAAAGTCTACTTTATATGATTGATTGACGGATTAGGTTTTATTATTGTGTCATGCACATAATATACCCAGCCCTTAACAGGCATATAAGACGCCATTGATCAGTAAAAGAAACCAGAGCCAGTGGAGGAGCATAAATTACACTTAAATACTGCACAAACAAACCCTGCTGATGTTTTTTCCAAGCTTTAGAAACAAAGGAGGCCATTACATTTAAACAACTTCCACTCTGTCATCATTAGCAGACTAAAACATCTTTGGGTTTTAAACAGACATTTCAGGGAATATAGATGTTCTTATCTCATAACGACAGCTTTCAATTTTCAAAAGAAAATGTGATACTGATTTCCTCTAGGATGTTTTTTTAGTCTTCCACCTTCAAGAGTTTCAGCTGTGTAACTACATCAGAGAAAACAACCTGTTCTGTCGGCCGTACACATGAGTATTTTTATAAAATGCAGCAGTAGCTATTATGATTTTCACTCAGTTTATCATTAGAGTAATTTTACTTCAAGTCTCATTTTGACTTGTGCTTAATAGCTTTTTTAAATTAACACGTGAGGCTTTTTTGAGGTACAGTCACGATCCACAATTTGAATTACAACTTTTTCACCTCTTATAAATGTAGTTAAGTTACTACAAACAGTAATTTTTTCTATACAGTAGAACCTTGTAGTGTGAGTATAATTTGTTCCACGATCGAGCTTTTTTTGCAATTTACCTGTTTTTTTTAAGTAATCCATTCCAGACCCCAAAAATCCTTTTTAAGGGTTTTTAAAACAGAAAAGGTGCAGTTACAAAGGAAATAACAATTAGAAAACCATAACAAAAGAAAATGCAAAAGAAATTAACTGGTTTTATTAACTTATTTACCTTAAAGATGAGATGATATGTGCATGAGGAACATGGTGGAGTGGGAAGGAGTGCAAGCTCAGTGCTAACTAACGGTGGCTAGTATGAAGCTCGCTCGTACTCAGGATTTCCACACATATTTCAAGACAAAAATACTCAAGCGCCGCGGCTCGTAAAGGAAATTACTCCTATAATGGTTTTGTGTTGCTGTATCTCAGTAGAACTCTGCATTTTTACATCGTTTTGGACTTTATTACAATATTGACAATGTCTAGAGCAGGGTTAGTTCAGGGGCCACATACAGTTGAATATGATCTCAAGTGGGTTGGACCAGTGAAATCATCTGTGAAAAAAGTTAAATTACTTCATGAAACTGTTTACATCTACCCTTTTTTAAAAAAAGAAAGGAAATTTCATATTGTTCATATTTGTTCAAGTCATTAAAATTTTTTGTGAAAAGATAGTTTGTAAATGTAAACAATTTCATGTAATTTAATGTTTTTTACACTAAAACAAAAAGAAAAATTTGGAGTTGTCAATATTTATACGTTATTATGACAGTATTAAACAGGTCCGATCCACTTGAGTTTGAATTGGGATGGATGTGGCCCCTGAACTAAAATAACTTTCATACCCTTTTTAGTGTTATTTGTTTATTTCACAGTTTCATCCCACAGGCCGAATTGGACCCTTCAGCGGCCAGTTTTTGCCCACAGGCTGTATGTTTGATACTCCTGATCTAGTTGAACTGATCACAAGCCCACACTTTCCTGTACATGTATCTGTGAAGCTGCAGTGTCTCCATTAATTACCTAGATTATGGCATCATATTTTATTCCACCAGAGCTTTATAATGAATCAAAAATGGTTTCACACTAGCATAAGTCCAAAGCAACTGTGTAAATCTAACTTACTGCATGTCAGAGTTAAGAAGTTGAACCACAGCTCAACTATGACTTATCGTAATTCTTCAACATTTCTTCAACAGCAACAACAAATGTTACAGAAAACTTTACATAGACTGAAACAAGCACAAAGTGTGGACAGATGTTATAAACAAGCTGAAATAAACTCATTCTGTGGAGGTAATGTTAATGCTACAAGTCCTGCAGTTAGTGCAGTGATCTGAAATACCATAATAACTCTGAGAAACTGGTGATTTACAGCAAACATTAGCTGAGTAAGAGAGTTTTGACAGTGCTGATATTTATATTTAATGACATAATTTGCACAATCCAAGAAAAGTAGATTGTATGACAAATTAAAAAGGATCATCAAATTAAAGACAAAGACACAATATGGGTGGAACTGGAACAAAGGGCCTGTCCAACTGAACCTTTAGAGGCACTACCCTTTGTAACTAAAATAGAACAAAAAAAGCTTAGGATTCAAAACGAGTGTATTAGAGAAACATAAAAAATCTGGTCAACAATACAAAAGAAATAAAAAATATCAAGCTCTGTGATCACAGCTACAAAAATTGCCCAAAACCCAGACTTTGTACCATGTACTATAGATGCAGGATTTAATAAATGAACATACAATGGATTAATATTTATAGCCCAATTATTCAGTGGGTCAGTTTTAAAATATTTTGATCAACTGCAACTGGAATTCAACCTGCCAGACAAGGACTTTTACAAATACCTGCAACTGAGACGCTACCTTAAGAAATATAATGAATGGGACAAAATACGCAAAGAACCAACAGAAGTTGAAAAATCACTTATGTCATTTACTGAGGGAAAATCAAAGAAAGGGATAATCTCAAAACTATATAAAGCACTACAATGTGAAACTAATGTTGATAATATGGAGGTTAAAGAAAAATGGGAACTGGAAGCAAACTTAATAATAAACAATGATGACTGGGAGGAAACACTTGATTTCTGGAAAGGGGTACAGAAGGAACTAAAGAAAATTCTGGGCATTGACATACTCCTTGAAACGACCCTGTCCATATGGGGAATACTTCCTGAACACCTAACAGACAGAGATAATGGTCAATTGCTAAGAGTGTAGCTCTTGACAGCTAAAAAAGCTTTACAACACAATGGTTGAAGTCGCAGCCCCCCAGCATAATCCAGCAACGCCCCCCCCCCCCCCCCCCCCCCACACACACACACACACACACATACACACACACAATTTTTATTTTTTATGTCTTTATTTGTGTTTTTATTTTTAAATCTTGACTGTTTCTTGTGCTTTAACCAACTTAATGTGACTTACATCTCTGTATAAGTACTGGCCACATTTGTATACCTGCAAGTTTGCTTTACCGGTGAAAAACTAAATAAAAATTTTAAAAAAATAAAAGGATCATCATCTAAAACCATGAGATCATCAATCCCTAGTTGTAACTATAGTTTTTAATGGATTTAACATATTTTTTAAAATCCTTTTTAGATCATCCACATACAAGAAATTACAATTCAAGGTTAAAATGTTCAAATGGACACCTAAATGAGATCAAATTAAATGTATCAATTGACAAACACAAACAGTGTTATCAGTTGGGAAATTATTAGTCTTTAAATAATTGGACCGGAGAATTTAACTTATCAGACACTTAAACAAGATATTTGTCCCATGTTAACAGGGTGCTAGCAGATGATTTACTGTTCAAAATCGCTAAAATTGTGGATTAATGATGATCATATTACTGAGAGGCAGCGCACGCAACAACCACGCTTAGTTGGAAAGATGTATTTATGGATCGAGGCTCAATATGGGTTTGGAAATGAATTTTTAAAGAGGTCATCAAGTTCTAAAATAAAGTGGCACAATTTATTGTACAGTTGATATTGATTCTACAAAGGGTATAATTATTGTACAAATGTAGTAGTTGTTGAACATCAATGCCTCTGCACCATAAAGTTGTTCTTTTTTTTTTCCTTTTTTTGTTGGAGGCAAAATAGAGCATGCAGACGTTGATTGACTTGTCACAAATCCTGACATAAATTTGAATACAGAAATAAATAACCGTGACACTTTCCTCCCAGTTCTGCAGTTGGATATAAAATACAGCGCTGAAATGCTTGGAAAATGGCACAGCACTATAAAGTCACCTTGTCTCGAAGCCAAATACACGGATTATCAATCACAAATGGTTGAGTTCACTTCACACCTTTTCCACTGGACAATGTGATACCTTGTTCTGATGTATCCCATCAGTGTTACACAATGTACTCTGTAAAAGATGATAGCCAATAAATCAACTGACCTCTGGAGCAAGACTTCAGATTAAGACCTGTCATCTGCTATAGGCTGCTTTAGATTTACTATTGTGCTGTGTCCCCCAAGTGACACACAACACATTGCTTACTGGGATTGTCGTTAGGGACAAACTGGAGCTGGAACAGGAGATATATACATCCAGAATGGTTTCCACTGGGAGTATCCGGTAACTCCATTAAAGGTAATGCAACAGTAACAGTGTCTGTGAAATCATCGTAATACAGTCTGAGGACTATGCAAGATACTGGAATCATTACAGAAGTGACATCATCTGTGCTGTAGATAAGTTCAGTAGATTTTCCTTTCTGTCATTGTTAAATTGTAATTCTGTTAAAGAGGGTTGAGTTGATTCCATAGGTCAACCAGTGCATAGTTCACTGTTTTCCAATTCATGTGAGTTGATCAAGAAGAATTCTTAGGCCACAGTAGTCAATAAAACCAGATATAAACTCTGACAGGTACTCTGAGCATTACTCATACAGAGACGAGTTGGTTCTGCTGTGAGCTTCTGATGATTTGTACAAATTACAAATGTAGTTACTGTGCCATCACTCTGTTATAGAGCACAGAGGTGGAAAAGTTCACATCCTTTACCTTACTGAGATAAAAGAATATGCAAGTTAATACTAATAACTATGAATATTTTCATTGTCAATTAATCTGTTGATTGTTTTCTTGATCAATTATGGAGTTGTTTGGTGTATAAATATCAGAAAATGGTGTAAATGTAAAATCAGAATCTTCCAAAATGTAATGATGGTGTAGTTGTACTGATTCAGGATTCATATTGACTAATATGAGTGGACAGGAGGATGAGCCTAAGCTGTTGTGCAGCATTAACCTTTATTCTGGCCTTTATTTTTCTGTTCTGACCTTGGTAATAATAACATATTTACCATGTTATCCATATTTTTACATTCTGCATTAAACAGCACGGTAAGAACACGCAAAGGGAAATATCCACCGTGCTTTTTGAAGGCAGCAGACCCATGTAACATGCACTCTAATGCTGCCTTCACTTGCCTTTGGGAATATGATCCTTTTGACTTGTGAATTCGAAAATACGAGTGTGTTGTGTTCAAGTGCTTTTGTTGTCATAGTAAAATGTGAAATGGCTGACGCACAATTTATTGTAACCTGTTACTTGGGTAAAACAGTTTTGGATGTTTTAATTCATCTGCTACAGCATTTTTTTTTTGTTTCATTTTCATCTCGGCAGCTGATGGATCATTTCAATTTCATCATGGCTCTCCAGTGGAAAACTCATACAAACTTGTAACTAGTATTTTCCATAATTCCCATAGCACGTGAAGGCAGGACAAGTGCAGTCAATGTGGTGTCTTTTTTCATTGAACTGCTTTATGAACTGTTGGTATTAATGGATCATATGCTGTTTGGTCATCATAACTTTGCAGTGTCACTGTCCTGAGAACCACATATCCCCTAAAAAGTGAAATCTTCATGAGCTCAGAAAATCAGGTCTGTTTTAAACTTTGTAATGATGCATTTTCCAGTCAATCCAAGAGGGTTTTTGAAGAGTTTATGCAGCCAACCCATAAAAGAACATTTCGGCAGTTCATCACAAAAACAGCAACTCAACACATTTGGAAATGCATGGTTTTAACTGGACTGGAGGGCGATGAAAAACTGCATTGTGGAAGGGAACTGAAGCTGTCAGACAAATGTAGAGGAGTATTAGATTTATACAGAGAATAAATTGAGCAAAAGTATAAACCTGTGAAAAAAAAAATGAAATTCACATTTTAGGGGTACAGGGACATTTCAGATTTGTACTTACAGTGCTTGATAACAAGTGTTGCATTATCACCAGTGAGTGCCACTGTGAACTGACAGAAGCAACAGCATGATGACAAAAGCCCACTGTAGGAGTAATGTGGTTTGTATCAAAACAGTTAAGGCCTGCTCAAAGCAATCAGACATGGCTGGAGGCAGCGATAACACAGACACAGCTGCAGAGCAGGAAGCATTCAGCTGATCCTGCCAACAACAAAATGATTATGTAATGCTCTGATCTTCCTCTGAGCAGTGGATTGATGTTGTTTTGTGGCGCCCTCTGCAGGTAGTAATGGCCACGAGTTCATGTTCCTGTTGAAGGGCCACGAGGACCTGAGGCAGGATGAGAGAGTCATGCAGCTGTTTGGTCTGGTCAACACACTGCTCGCCAATGACCCTGCATCCCTGCGCAAGAACCTCAGGTACAAAATCGTGAAATGAATGAACATTTCTAAATTATAATAATTCAGTTATATACACAGGGACATCATGTGTGACAGATGGTTGTACTTTGAATTAAAGCATCTTAGGCTCATCTTCATTTTACACAGTTCTAACTAAATTATAATCTCCTCATGAGGGACTCTTGCTACTCTGGAGCTTTAGATACTTTAACTATGTTCAGGTTTTTAATTTTTCTAGGACTTAATGTTGAATTACACTGTTTATCAATATTATAACAGTTTTGATTTTTCATTAGTTTTCAGTTTAGTTTATTTAATTTTATTTTGTTCTTAAATTGCTTTTTTGTTGATTTGTTTCAGTTTTTTCTCTGGCAGTGCAAATATGATGTAATAAACCCTCAACACAAACTTTTTTTTTTTTTTACATTTTACAACTATCATATAGGAAAAAGTCCACTAGGAATAATATTGTTAGTATCAAAACATTTAAGGCCTACTAAAAATATTCACGTGGATGGATGATTAACCATCCACAAAGAAAGAGGTGTATCAGTAATTATGTATGTGTCATTAACCAGAGACATTCAACAGTACACAAATTGTCATTAGAGCTCATTAATGAATTTGACGTGTGGTCATCCTTCAGCATCCAGCGCTATGCAGTGATCCCTCTGTCCACTAACTCGGGCCTGATTGGTTGGGTGCCCCACTGTGACACCCTGCATGCTCTCATCAGAGACTACAGGGAGAAGAAGAAGATCCTGCTCAACATTGAGCATCGCATTATGCTGCGGGTAAGAACCATAGCCACTGCTAACATCCATCAGGCTCTTATTTACTGTGAACACATGAAGTGAATATACGTCATTATTTCTCCACATGATGATAACGTAATCTGTTGAATTAGTAGTATTGCCTTACATCGCCACCAAGGGGAGTATATGTGTGAATGAGTGTGTATGTGTGTGTGTGTGTGTGTGTGTACGTGTGTGTGCGCGCGTGCGCATGCATGGTATTCAGTGCTTTGTACGACATTTATGAAATGTTTGTGGATTGGTAATCTTCCAATAAGACACATTTATGCTAAACACTCAGAACAGATTTATCAAAGCTGAGGAGCATCTGTTTGCAGCGTTTGTTTTGGTAAATACCAATTACTCTTAAATGAGCACTTACACGGGTTCTTAATTATGAAGAATTTAACTGAAATTGCCTGAAATATCTCCAAAATGGAAAAATAGGAGAAAACACAGAAGAGTCTGAACTAAAATGTCACTGAAGGAAGTTAAAGAGAAGAAGATTAGGAAGCTAGTGTTGCTGCTCTAAACAGTTTTGGTGCAGCAGAAGCACTGACATTAAGGTTTAATAAATCCATGACATATTGGAGCAGAGAGCAGGTTGAAACCCCTGACCACTTTACAAAAAGGTGGAGAAAGAAGCTTTCACAACATGGTTTGATTGAAAACTGTAGCCTGAAAACAACATCAGGGCAGCTCAGTTGGTACAGCGGGGTGTCCAGTGACCAAAGGGTTGGCGGTTTGAATCCTGGCTCTGACTGTCCACATGTTGAAGTGTCCTTGTGCAAGACACTGAGCCCTCAGTAGAGTTCCTACTGGGAGTGGCAGCCTACTGTGACAGCCTACTGGTGTATGAGTGTGTGTGTGTGTGTGTGTGTGTGAATGGGTGAATGTGAGGCCTTGAGGCCTTTGGGCACCATGACGGTGTATAAAATACGCTATAAATGTTAAGTTCATTTACCATTTTTACCGTCAATGCCTAACAGGGCAGGGCAGGGCTTTAAGCTTTTAAGTGCAAGCGTCATTGTCGGTGATGACAGTATGTCCATGGCCAACATGACTCACTGGTCAAAAGCACAAAAAACAGCTCTTGTCTGATTGTGAGTGAAGAAGTAGGAAATGTCTTTCAGTGACCTTTACTCAGAAGAACCCCAGAGCTTTTAATGAAGCCTGTAAACTGGGTGGATTTTGAGAGACTGGCCAAGACTGGCCAATAAATAGATTCTGTTTGCTAATAGTAAATAGTTAATGATGTATTACCCCCACTTTAAGCCTCTGAAATGGTGTGACCATTCCCTCAGTTAGTCTATTAATCAGTTCGAGATTAAATATGAGGAAGATCAAGGAGAGAGACGGTGATCGAGTGTAGTCTGTTGGAGTAGTATATTATACTGTTTCCTTTTTCCAGCTAATTTAACAGTAAAGAAGATTTCTGGTTGTTTTCACATCTGTCTTCAGTTTGACCATTTTAGTACATCTGTAGGATGAAACAAGGATATTCCTTCACAACAATTAACATTTGTGGCCAATGTTTGATTCTTAATGACTCAAAACAAACTCCCTAGATTTGTTACATACTTAAAGTACAACAGGGGTGTCAAACTCATTTTAGTTCAGGGGCCACATTCAACCCAATATGATCTGAAGTGGGCCAGATCAGTAAAATAATAACGAAATGAAAAAGTAAAATTTTGAAAGTGTTTACATCTACAAAGTTTCTTTAAAACTGTGAGTAACATGAACCTAAAATTTCATAAGTGCAGTTTTAACAATATTTTGCCTCAGTTTATACAGAACATACAGATCACAGTGGATGTACAAATACACAATATTCACAATATTTAGTAACAGGCAGAATATTGGTAAAATTGCACTTCTCAAGACATTTCATGTTGTTCATATTTCAAGTTATTCACGTTTTTGGTGAAAGGATAGTTTGTAAATGCAAACATTTTTTTAATGGAATTTTACTTTTTACACTAAAACAAAGATAAACATTTGGAGTTGTCATTATTTATAGGTTATTATGATAGTATTTTACTGGTCTGATCCACTATAGATCACACTGGTCTGAATTTGGAACCTGAACTAAAAAGATTTTGACATCATTGATTGTTAATATGTTCAGTGTAATTTTTGTTTTTCAAAACTCCATCCCACAGGCTGAAGTGGACCCTTTGGCGACCCACAGCTTTCAGCTTAGACTTAAACACTGGAGAGCTAAGAGAATAAAATGTTCTCCTCAAAACCACATAAGGGATGATTATAAATATTTCCAGACTCTCAAAGTAAAATGTTCTGTGGAAAAGCAAAGAATTTTTAGGTTTCAGATGCCTGTCAGTCAAAGTAAAAACATTCAGTTATATTCAATGGCTTCATACCAAAGAAAAGCTCATACAGCAGGTAGCTCTGAGATTTCAAATGAGGATTGGCACAGTTGTTGTGACTGTGGAGAGAATCCGAATGTAAGCATCTAATTAGATTTTTGTTATTATGCCAAAGCACAGTTACAAGAGAGGATTCAGAGTTTTGGAGAAAGCATAGGAGCCAAGATCAGTGGGACATATAGTTTTATCTCAGCCATGTCCATCAGAGATGCACAAAACGCTGAAGGCACCCTTTAACCCTAATATACTTCTCCAGTTTTGTTTCTATCTGGGCACTTACTGAAATAAATATTAAAAGGTGATCTGATATCTACATATATAAAACTATTACCAGACTTTTCCTGCTTTCTGACTCTCCCACTATAGAGGAATGGACAGATATATTTAATGGCAAGGGACTAACAGGAAAAATAAAAGAAATCACAGTATTTTTTTTCCAGATTGATCAGTATCAATATTTATAACACTATATAATCTGAAAGTACTGACAGTTGGAAGAGAATCCCAATAAGTTAAACTTCTAACAGAATGTCAGCATCTGCTAGATTTACCCACTCTTGATGTTACAACAGATTTATTGAAAGTAAAATATGAAAGAAATATAAGTATTACTATTTTAAACTGCCTTTGTGACCATACAGGTACATCTCAAAAAATTTGAATATCACGAAATAATGAAATTAGCATCTCCATAAAGCTTGTCAGCAGAAGGATGCATGAAGTGCTCTGAAATGTCCTGGTAGATGGGTGTGTTGACTGTGGACTTCAGAAAACACAGTGGACCAACACCAGCAGATGCCATGGCAGCCCAAATCACCACTGACTGTGGGAAGTCCAAAGTCCTCATTTCAGATGAAAGTCAATTTTACATGTCATTTGGAAATCAAAGTCCCAGAGTCTGGAACAAGAGTGGAGAGGGACAGAATCCACGTTGCTTGAAATCTAGTATGAAGTTTCCACAGTCAGTGATAGCTGCCATGGCATCTGCTGGTGTCGGTCCACTGTGTTTTCTGAAGTCCACAGTCAACACACCCATCTACCAGGACATTTCAGAGCACTTCATGCTTCCTTCTGCTGACAAGCTTTATGGAGATGCTAATTTCATTTTTCAGCAGAACTTGGCACCTACCCACACTGCCAAAGGTACCAAAAGCTGGTTCAGTGACCGTGGTATTATTGTGCTTGACTGGCCAAAAACCTCACCTGACTTGAAACCCATAGAGAATTTATGGAGTATTGTCAAGAGGAAGATGAAAGACACCAGATCCAACAATGCAGATGACCTGAAGGCCACTGTCAAAGCAATCTGGGCTTCCATTACACCTGAGCAGTGCCACAGGCTGATCACCTCCATGCCACGCCGTACTGATGCAGTAATTCATGTAAATGGAGGCCCAACCAAGTCTTAAGTACATAGAAATGAACATACTTTTCAGAAGCCTGACATTTCTGTTTAAAATATCCTTATTGATTTTATGCAATATTCTAATTTTCTGAGACACAGAATTTTGGGTTTTCATTATCTATAAGCAATAAACATCAAAATTTCAAGAAATAAGGCTTGAAATATTTCACTCTATATCTAATGAGTCTATGTAATATATGGGTTTCACTTTCTGAAATGAGTGACAAAAAATATTGAACTTTTTCATGATATTCTAATTTTTTGAGATGTACCGGTGTATAGGCCCATTTGTGGTGTGGACATTGAGGTGGTGCCGATATCTTGGACTGGTCTCTGTACACAGATTCACTCTATCAAACTGCATATAAAGGCAACACCCCAAGGACCATGGATGTGATCCCGAGCAAATGCTGTAACCACCAGTAGAACCCCACACAACAGATCCTACGTTAAAATCTGCTGCTACGCCTGAGAGAGGAGAACACCCGTCACCAAAACATACCACAAACAAAAGTAACAAAACCAAATTTACCTCAGAATCCAAGTCCAAAAACAGTAGTAGTGCTTTCCAAGTCCAAAATTTGAGTCAAGTGCAATATTCCGCTTAAAAGTAGAAAATTACAACCAGTGTCTGGATGGACAAGCCCCCATTTTGTCACAATCTGGGCATGATCATGTGTGAGCCAATCTCCTTGTTAGGGCCACGCCTCCAGGTCACAGGTCCAAGGAAAATAGGAAATGGATTTGAGGCAGGAGGCCATCGCAAAGGACAGAGTTGGATATTTGTCCTCAGAAGTTTCAGGTCCTTTGACATCTGCCTTAAGATGCTGCACATGCTACAACCAATTGGTTGTAGCCAGTGTTCTCTTCTATACTGTCGTCTGCTGGGGAGGTAACAGACGGAAAGACGTGAAACAGCTGGGATAGCTGGTGAAAATAGCTGATTCTGTTTTTGGAGAGAAGCTGGACTCACTGGGAATTGTGGTGGAGAAATGTATACAGAGGAAGGGGAAGGACATGTTGAAAAGTCCAGATCATCCTCTACATCTCATTTTGACAAATCAGAAGAGCAGCTGCAGTTGAACCTCATTAAGATTCAGGACTGAGAGCTACAGAAGATCCTTCATGCCCATCGCTATCAGAGCCTACAACACTCCAGAATAATGATTAATTTTTTCATTTTGTTATTTTATTGCACTAAGAAAATGAATTTCCCCCTGGGAATCGATAAATTTAATCTGCATCTGTATAGATTCCTAAATTTACCTAACTTTACCTAAATGCCCATGCAGTGCCGCACAAAGCCATGGAAATTTAGAACTTTACAAGGTGCACCTGAATGCATCATGAGCTCTCTGTTCCTGTCCATGTGTCAGGAAACAGGCCTGCTCTAGAAGTGTACAAAAGGAGAATTTGTTTCACTTTGTTTCACAAATGAACACATTTACTGAGTTGCAGTCCAAATTGTTTACTTACTTATGATAATCTCAGGCAAATAACAGATCTAAGTTGTTGGTGAAAATGGTAGGGGATGCATAAAAACCATAGTAAGAATGATAGGGTTTTACGTCTGCAAGGCTCCATATTTGTGGCAGGAGAAATAATATCTATGAAGTGTTAACTCAGTAGATTGTCTCAACATGGCATCAGTTACACAGATAAGAAAAAAAATATTCTGTTCAAAACAGGTAATGGATAATGTATACAGTATATTAACCATTATGCCCTCCTCAGTCATTTTTGTTATTTTTTCATTTGGAGATCATTTTGGCTGTGTTGCAGCCCCATCCCTTTTACTATTTGTTATATGGAAAATATGAAATTTTTTGTGTTTCTTTATAATAAGTAATTCATCATTACCTCCGCCAAGGAGGTTATGTTTTTGCCAGGGTTTGATTGTTTGTTTGTCTGTCTGTTTGTTTGTCTGTCCGTTAGTGTGCAACATAACTCAAAAAGTTATGGACAGATTTGGATGAAATTTTCAGGGTTTGTTGGAAATGGGATAAGGAAGAAATGATTCAATTTTGGTGGTGATCGGGGGTGGGGGGGGCCCACGGGGGGGGGGGGGGGGGGGGGGCACTGATCGTTAGTGTGCAACATAACTCAAAAAGTTATGGACAGATTTGGATGAAATTTTCAGGGTTTGTTGGAAATGGGATAAGGAAGAAATGATTAAATTTTGGTGGTGATCGGGGGTGGGGGGGCCCACGGGGGGGCCCACTGATCAGCCTTGGCGGAGGTCTGCGCTCTCCGAGTGCTTCTAGTTCAAATAATTAAACTGGTATTTAAAGGGTTAAAATCCAGATGTTTGGTATTTTAGAGCAGGGCTGAAGTTGTTTAAGAGTTTATATTAAAAATAAAAAGTCACCAAAAAATTGATGTATGATGATTTTTTTATTGCAGGGTTTTTTTGTGCATTTTTGTCACGAAGGTGTCCAGTGTGTAGTAAATTTGAGAGGGGCATAAGGGTTAAGTTAAAAAAAAAAATTATATCTGTGGTGGATGTTGAAGTAACTGTATCCAAACCTGAATTTAACTCAGCAAATAGTTCAGATCCTTCCACTGGATAATTACTGCAGCTATTAATATGTTTCATCTTGAATAATTTCTTTAACTAACTGATGCAGTCAGTATCTTCTAATTTCTTAAACAACCATCAGTTTGATAGAGAGCATAAAAGATTGGACTGTTTTTCAGTGGATAGAGGTCATGTGGTCTGATGAGTCCAGACTGACCCTTTTCCAGAGTGATGTATGCATCAGGATGAGAAGAGATGTGAGTTAAGTGATTACCCATCATGCCTAGTGCCTACAGTTCACGCCTGTGGGGACAGTGTTATGATTTGGAGTTATTTCAGTTGGTTAGGTCTAGGTTCAGAAATGTTATGTGTCCGTAAAATGATGGAAATAAATGTTTTAATATTGAATAAGCATTTTGAAATAATGCCATGGTAAATGCTGTAATCAAAGCTAAAAGCACCCAACAGAGTATTAGAGTGTGGGGTCGCTGTATTTCTTTGACAAATCCATATCACCGGGAATTGGCATAGCGCTTGTGATACACACCCTCAGACTGTGTTTTTTTGTATGTATTTCAGATGGCCCCAGACTATGACCACCTGACACTGATGGAGAAAGTGGAGGTGTTTGAACACGCTGTAAACAACACAGCCGGAGACGACCTGGCCAAGCTCCTGTGGCTCAAGAGCCCGAGTTCTGAGGTGAAACGCTGTGAAAGATTAAGAGCCCTTGATCTTTTCAGCACCTACACACCCAGTTCAGTGATTCAGTGTATAATTCATAGAGTGCTTATTGAACGCTTGGTTACAAAAAAGATAACACACAGATTTAAAAGGTGAACATTTTCAAAGGCAAAGAAAGACAGTTTAAGAACATCTAGTTTCTCAGCCCAGGCTCCTGTATCCAATTTCCGACTGCAATGATATTGAAATAAAACAGTTGTTTTCCCCACAGAATCAGTTTTCTGGGTTCTGTGTCCTACTTTCAAACCACTGACTTAGCAGGATTTTGTAAAGCGGCCTTCAAATGAATCCATTTTTAGGAACATTAGCAGTCTGTGTAACTGATGTGCAAGTGTCTGGAAACATGTATCAAGCACCCTGTCAGGGATTTCTGTGCCATTTACCACAGTGCTCTGCAGTGTACAGTAAATCTTTCATGACATGTTTTATGACCCTGATGGATTTTTTTTTTTCCTGTCCAGGTGTGGTTTGACAGGAGGACCAATTACACCCGCTCCCTAGCTGTGATGTCCATGGTGGGATACATTCTCGGACTGGGAGACAGGTGAGCATGTCTCATTACAAACACAGGCCTGGGCCCTTTTTGGACATGACATTAGCTGGTGTTTTTTGTGATCTGGTGACAATTGGACAGCTCTGAGGGCAGATGTAGATACACTAAAAGCACTTTGAGATCCAATCTTTGATACCACATTGAGAGGTGGTCAGCCTACTCTGTTGACTTTCTTTCATTCATGAAGTAACTGTGTTGCATTCAGCTGTTATTATCCTGCTTTCATGTCCTATGGGAATTATGGTAAATACTACTTACAAACTCGAGAATTGCACATGAATGTCCCCTCCTGGCATGTTTTCCACTGGAAAAGTGGGGGAAAATTTTATCCACGAACTGCTGAGATGAAAAAAACCTTTTGAACTTTTCTACATGTCAGAGAGCAATGCTTTTATTAATGTTCTGCTGCTGTTAGCTGATGATTTTGCACATTTATAGCATACACAATGTGCAAAAAAAAAAAATTACAAAAAATAAAAAGTGCTTTAGCAGATGAATTAACACATCCAAGACTATTTTACCCAAGTAGCAGGTCACGATAAATTGTGTGTAAGTCAATTTTCATTTCGCTATGACAACAAAAGCACTTGAACACAACACACTTGTAATTTCGAATTCACAAGTGGAAAGGATCATCTTCCTGGTAGCATATGAAGGCTAGGGCTGGGTATCATGGCCAATTTCCATAATCAATCCGATTTCGATTCATAAGGTTCTGAATCGATTCATCAAGATTCAATTCGATCCGATCCAGTATCGATTCGATTCAATATTAATTGATTGATTCAGATTAATTTAGTGATATCAAAGCACAATTTTGAGTTGTAACCTGATTATTTTACTACCGCAGTCATGCAACACATCAATACTGGTATCAGTATTGATATTAGAAAGGAAATAAATACGACATTTCAGCAGTAAATAGCTGAATCTGCTCTTAAATAATGAACGGGACAGAGACATTTCCATGTTTCTACAGTGGCTCAGAATGGACTTCTTTGTCATCTTTATTCTGTTTTTGGCTGGTGGCTTCTACTCACTTGGGGGGGGGGTGTTGCGCTCCGTCATTGTCGGTCAGAGCGGGGGTGCGCGCACTCAGTCATTGTTGGTCGGGTAGCATAGCGGTCGGACATTGTCGCTTTACTATTCCTCTAACTCCATACTCAACCATAGGTGGTAGTATTACAAGAACGACCGGCGCCTCAGAGAACCTACGGGCGGCCATTTCCTTCATACTGCTTGTTTGAGTTTGTGGCCGGAAGGACCTCCAGCAGAGGGGTTTTCCCCACCCTTCCTTCGCGTCTTTTCCGGGCCAGAGCCATCACCCCGTCTTCCCCAGGGGTTGGCAAGACGGAGCCAGCTGCGCTTCCGCGTACTCCTGGTCCTGCTGAAAAATTGATCTCATCCACTATTAATCGATTACACAAAATTAAAACGAAATTGATCGATTAAGTCGATTTTTGTACCCAGCCCTAATGAAGGCAGCATAAAGGTCGTAATTTTAAGGTTCCAAAATTAGAATTCAATGGAAGGGGGCAGCATTTTACCAGAAAGTTTTGGTGTTCAGTGTTAAACTGTTGAGGCCAGTTACTATGTTGGCTACACAATGTCAGATCATCTGGCTGTTTGTGTGACAGACCTTTCTTACATAGAACAGAACTTCTTGTAATTCCGATACTTTTTGATGCTTTACATCCAGATGTTGAATGTCAAAGATACAAAATGAAAGATTGTTTGAAAGAATGGTCTCTGTTGCTTCCATCCATCCATCATCCAACAGCCTGTACACTGATTTCTGTTAAACCTTCCGGTATCTGGGTGAGCATATTATGCACACTTTGCAATTTAGATTTTAAAAATTTATATTATTTTTCACAATTTGTATTAGGTTAGAATTCAAAAGTTGTTCATTTTTGCATGATTTTTAAAATTCTGACCCAGCCACTAAGATCAGCGCATTGTAAAATTTCTACACTTGCACCCCTCTCCGAAATTAGTAAAAAAAAAATGCACATTGACCTATTTTAAAATTTAACATCTGACCTTGCACAAAAAATAATAATGCATGTTAACCAATGTTGCTGTTCATGATTGTTATGTCAGGCTGCAAAAAAAAAAAAAAAAAGTAATCCAATTTTTATCTAGTATATTGGGGAAAAAAACTATTTTTTGTGTTTTTTGTATCAAAAACTATGGGTTGTTTACATTACAAACATGGCATTTAAAGGGTTAAAAATATGACAGTTATTGAGTTTTTTGTATTTATCTTTACGGCTGAAGTTGATGAAATACAAAAAAAAAGTAAAAAACAAACTGTGTAAAAAAGTTCTGACATTACTACAACACTGTGCAGATTATGCACTTTCAGTGATTAGGAAAGGCCTCTCTGGGTGGGATACCAGAGGGTTAAAGGACTGGGTAATTTTTTTGCTAAAATCCTTATTTTTGCTCTTGAGTTCAACAGTGCCTCTCTTCTGTTCATTTACAGCAGTATGAGGTCAAGAGTATACTGACACTGATGTAGCAACTGAACATAAAATGAGCTTTCACTTCTTACCGATATAAGTTTTTAATGATAGCGAGTATAGACACAGAATGGCACAAAAGATGAAACTGTTGATTTTGACAACCAGCTTTAGTCTGTAATGGTAGAGAAGTAGCTGTGTTGCTAAACAATTCTGTTGTAATGGAACAATATATTGATTTTCAGTTCTTTGCAATCTGAGTTCTGTGACAAAATACTGTCATCTTAGTTACACAGTTGGTAAACGTCAAAAACCAACCAGCTCCCAACATAAAACTGATTACAGCATGAACTAGTGCACTCAAGTCTTCCATATTGACCCCTTGAAGTGAAATATTAAACATAAATAATTATCGTGATTAGTATATTAGCACACTAGTGATGTTAATATATATTTCAGTCTAGCTGTAGGTAATATAGTGTAGTGAAACATCTACACAGCTTAGTGTTGCTCCTACTGATCCAAAGTAGCACTGATGATGGTTTTATTACCATAATAAAAAGCTGAACTACTACTTTGTATCTTGGATTGAGTGAGTAGACATTATAGGGATTCACTGCCTGTCTGAATCTCACCAGTACAGTGACATCTTTTATATCATGTCAGGACTGATGATAATTTTTAGAAAGTTTGAA
The DNA here is from genome assembly GCF_902148855.1 of Sphaeramia orbicularis. Lineage (NCBI taxonomy): Eukaryota > Metazoa > Chordata > Actinopteri > Kurtiformes > Apogonidae > Sphaeramia > Sphaeramia orbicularis. Next base: position 49,496,123 of record NC_043963.1, read on the forward strand.
ATGTTTAGAGTAAAAATATCAGTTACATTCTTTTAAATGCGCCTCATAGGTGAACTGCTGGAACAACACATCACCTACTTTTTCCCTCAAGTGAATAAATCAAATATTCACAGTTCACACACAGTCTTGTTAAAATTAATAAGCATTTTTCCACTTCAAATTCCAGTCATCACTCAGTAAATTGAAATGGAATGGTCAGGGTTGAAATTTAGTGTCATAAGGAAGTTAACTTGTCAACTTATACATTGAGTTACAGACAAGAAAACATTCCACCTTAAAAGTTGCCAATAGTCTTTAATTTGTTCACTCTGATAGTTTCTTTGTGCAAGTGGGAAAACAAAAAAACAACACAAAGCCAGTTTGTTAAATTTGGACAGCTTGTGCTGCCTCTAAAATGCCTGCAGGAAATGAAAGCTTGGACCAGATGAGTTTATTTTCATTCAGAAAGGGGAAGTGGAATCTGATCATGAGTGATCACGTCAGAGATGCATCCTAATGCCAGGTGTGAATGAATGTGGTTAGAGCCGTGCACTTGTGATTGGATCACAAAAAGCATATCAAAGTGGGACTGTACAAGGCCTTTGAGTTATGACACTTAATATAAAATGAAGTTAAGAATGAAGTCATATTTCATTCCTCAGACATCCATCCAACTTGATGTTAGACCGATTAAGTGGAAAGATCCTGCATATTGACTTTGGAGACTGTTTTGAGGTAAGTGAAGCTTTTCTTTGAATAAAATATTTACAGTGTGTAATAAATCTATGGTTTTACATCTTTGAAACTGAGCCTTCTTGAAACCTTCCACAGGTTGCCATGACCAGAGAGAAGTTCCCTGAAAAGATCCCGTTCAGACTGACGAGGATGCTGACCAACGCCATGGAGGTAGGCCTGATTCTATTTTAAATGTTTGAATTTCTTACCCAGTTTGTGGGTTTCTCTTTTGCTGAGTGTTGTGAGAAATCATGACTTAGTCATTTATGTTATATGCACAACTGAAAAGGAATTAATTTAAAAGTTTTTTAAAAAATTCCCATTGATGAGAGATTATACATCCGGCATCATTTTATCAGTGCACTGCTCTTTTTACCTGTGCACTCACACCACATTTCAGGCAACCAATCAGATGGCACCCTAGTAAAATGAGAAAAATTAGAAATATTTCAGGACAAAAAAGCTGGTGTAATGACAATAAAAAAACTAGTGGAAGCCAGTTTATCATATTGATGGTGTCCCTTGAGACAAAATGGCTATATGGACAAGAGCCTCGACTTAGCTTCCATTTTTCTCTGTTTGTTGGCTAGGTAACAGGCTTGGACGGTAACTACCGCATCACATGCCACACAGTGATGGAGGTGCTAAGGGAGCATCGGGATAGCGTCATGGCTGTGCTGGAGGCCTTCGTCTACGACCCGCTGCTCAACTGGAGGCTCATGGACAGTAAGAGATGTTCATAGCGTTACAGAGCGTTAGCATAGGAACACAGACCGCCCGCAATGTGGATATCAGCCTATATTTGTCCACTCAAACAAGACACTTATTTCTTGTTGTAGAGCAAAGTGTGAAACTTCAAATTTAATTTGTGTCAAAGTGTTGTCCCAGAGGTACAGTGGAAATCGTTTTTGATCAAAATCTGGAGAGAAATTGACCTAAGAGTTAAAGAAGTGATGTTGACATGTAAAGGTCACTGAGTTTTGTTGAACAAAGTGAATAAATGTTGCTGACTATCTCTTTCTCAGCTAATACTGAGGGATTGCTTTAAATGGGGCATTTAATCCCAAACAGTAAGAAAAACACTGAATTTTACACACATTTGAAAATGAATAGGGTTTTTTTGTTTGTTTGTTTTTTACACACGAGTAAATGCATTGATTTTGCTTTTACCAGTTTAAAATCCATGTGAGTTTCTGGCTTTAAGAGCTGCTGAATTGTCCAAATACAGTAGAACCTCACAGTATGAATTTAATTCGTTCCATGACCATGCTTGTTTTGTGAATTACTCATTTTACAAATCAGTTTTCCCCAAAACCACCCAAAAGTCCCTTTTAAGGGTTTTTAAAACAGCAAAAGTGCAGTTAGAAAGAAAATAAGTTGCAACAACAAATTAACAGGTTTTATTAACTTATTTACCTTTTAAGATCAGACAAATGTGAAGGAAGGAAGAAGGTGGAGGGGGACGTTCAACTACCTGATGCGTTGAATTTCTGCTGTTTTCTCTCTCTCTTCACTTAATTTGTTCTGTCTGGCCTCATTTTCATCACTATCCGCACTTGCAGGTTGTTTCGTGAAAAACCTATCCAGAAAAATCTACTTTGCTCTGCTTTTTAAAATGTTTAGAAAATGCACCAGACCATTATCATTAAATAAGCAGCTGCATGACCTGAACTTGATTTGTCTGAATAATTTTTTTCAACAACATCAGAAACATCTTGCTACTTTGCCAACATTTCTTCTTATTTGTTCTTAGAGATAACCTCCTCCACTACACTGTCGTTGTTTGAAATTCGACTATTTCATGTGCAGTAATACTGTTGTTCCATCTGCCTTCAGCTGCTGTTGCTGCATGTACTCAAAACGTATGTAAAATGTCAATGTGTGTGTGTATGCAGAGGGCCACTGTGCTGAGTGTACACCCTTGGCACAGTGACGGCAAAAATGTGGGAAAGGGTAAAAAGTCTGGTGTTGAAATCATGTCCGCTGAATTTGGAGGTGGGTGAAAACGTGTGTGTGTGCGTGTGCGTGTGCGTGCATGTGTTTGTGGTGGCTAGTGAGGGAGAGAGCTGCTCCATCACAGGGAATTTAGTAATCTCCTCCTCTATCTGAACGCTGGTACTCCTGTATGTGAAGTGAACCTGCAGAGGCTGCACTTGTTGGGAGGATCACCTGCTCACACTGCAAATTTCCACTGGTATTTCCAGACAAAACTTCTCCTAAAGCGTATTACTCTGCACTCGTACTGTGAGGTTCTACTTTAGTGACAAGAAAGGGATGCTGTTGAAGCAGGTTAATTACCTTTTTACAGGATTCTCTTACGGTAGGGGGTTTTTCCTCTGCAGCCTGGAGGAGAATTTGACCTGAATATGTGATTAGAAAAATACAGGTTGGAGCACAGAACAGTCTTACGTGCAGGGACTGCTGTGTGTAATTAGCAGCTCATTAGTGGTATCCCTGTTTTAATTTGCATCACCACAGTCATTTTCCCCTTTATTGGTTTTCATAGTTTTGCAAACCATCAGGGTAACATTTCTTTTTGTTTATCAGCTGTAATATTATGTTGCTTGGGTTCAAACTATGTTATTTGGTAAGTGAGAAATGGATATCTTTGGTTTGGGCTACTTTGAATTAGTGATTAAGGTCAAGCAACAAAAAGAGTAATTTTTGTCATGATAGATTCAAGCCTTTGAAATAACTGCATTTATGAATCAAAGTCACTTCTGCACACTTACGCCAAACCACAAAATGTTTATCAATAACATTTTAATGCCACTTGGATCTTCATCGGGTGAAGTCTGAAAAATGTAAAACACATTTATACATAGATCATACATATGCACCAACAATAGTAATGTTTCTTTCAGTATTATTATGTTTGTTAACTGGCTTTATTATCATCATAGGGAAATGTGATGTATACATTTTACCAATCCTAACTGACACATTCCCAGCATTAGATTGAAGACCACCTGTATATACCTGTTTTTAGTGGTGGGGGACTGAGAATCAAACCTAGAACCCTCTGTGAGGCAGAGGCATTTTCTCAAAATACTGAAGCTTACTTCTTATACCATTGTTTTCTTATTCTTATCCTCAGTGTGGAATTAGTACATCCTAAGTTTAAAAACATGAAATCATCACTCTTAGATTATTCAGTGTAATTTGTCATATTTATAATTAAACTGAATACATTTAAGTTGTATTTATTAGATCTATGGGAAGTTGATATTGATTTCTATGAGTAGACCTAAAACGTCTTTAATTACATTTTTTGTGGTTTCGAATAAATGCACAGGTGCTACTGTTTATTCATATACAGCAAAAATATCTACAAAAACCCAAACATCCACCGCTGAACACTGCTCAATACCTATTGATCCACTAGTCCTATCAATACATGTAAATAATTGGGGTAAAATACAGTTTGTCATCAGGTATGACCCATTTGGACATTAAGAGGCTCTGTAGTGAACATGGAAGCACTGTCATCTTCTACAACGTTGATTTGCCAGTAAAACCCATTTATCACACCTGTAGTTTGATAAATGAAAGCAATTGGAAACACTTGTTTTATGTTCAGTTAATGATATATTTAAATGAAGAGGTCACTTTTTCTTCAGTTTTTTAATGTTTTTATATAATAACCTTTGAATGCACTCTGGGCTTTTATAAACATCTACATGATCAGTAATTAATTACAGGAAAATACAGGAATCATGCTGAAAAATGCAAAATGTAGAGGAAAATATAATAAATGATGATAGAATAATTTGGAAGTTGTGACAAAAATAGTTGTGTTTTTTTAAGGGTTAAACATGTTCCACTCCTTTCCTGTGTCACTTACAGCAAACACCAAAGGCAACAAGCGTTCCCGCACCAGGACAGACTCGTACACCGCTGGACAATCAGTAGGTTAGTCCACATCAGTCCATTAGTCCACATCAGCCATTACCACGTCCACTTCTGGACTAAATGATGCAGGACTGTGTCTGAACCTGTGTCCTCTTGTGCAGAGGCCCTGGAAGGAATCGACCTTGGAGAGACCACACACAAGAAACCAGGGACCACAGTGCCCGAGTCCATCCACTCTTTCAGTAAGTTTGCAGCTCTGTGATTAATTTCGTTTCATGGATTCATTTTTTGTCGGTGCATGTTTAACCACAATAATACTGAAGCTATCTTGCAGTCATAAATGTATGGTGCACTCCTCTCTGGTAGTCTTCAGAAGAGCACCACTATGCTGGTTACAGTTGTTTGGTGTTTAAAGATGTTTGTGTTTTTGTAGTTGGAGATGGTTTGGTTCAACCTGAGGCACTCAACAAGAAAGCTATTCAGATTATTAACAGAGTGAGGGACAAACTTACAGGTAAATTCTGCATTACTAAACACACATAACAGGTCCCTCTCCACATTTCTTAGGTTAATGTTGACTGTGTTTTGACCGTAATTTTGTTTTTTTCAGGTCGAGACTTTTCTCATGATGAAACACTAGATGTGCCAACGCAAGTAGAGCTCTTAATCAAGCAAGCCACATCACATGAAAACCTGTGCCAGTGCTACATTGGATGGTCAGTATCACTTCACCCACACCCGACCATGTTTACATCATCAACACACACTTATGTGGATCCCAGAGGGAGTTAAAACGTTTCTACAAAAAATATGCTGCTTTTGCCCTCCTCCTGAAAAAGACATTCCTATTAAGCCTTATGCAATCGTAATGAAAATGACAGTAATAATCCTGTGTAGAGCTGCAGCTATTGAGTACTTTGTTTCAATTAAACAATTTGAATAAGCAAAAAATAGCAAAAATGAGAGACAGATATGTCTGAAAATGGCAAACAACTTGTCCTTTATTCCAGAACCAACTGAAACAACCACCACAAAAAGTAAATAAGTAAAAGGATATATAAAAAATATCTATATAGAAATAACAATAGTATAAAAGTATATATAAAAAATATCTATAGATATAGGCAACAACAAACAAATCAAATACATCTACAAACAATATGCACACTGGAGTCTTCAACACATTTGTATTCAACTTAACATACAACTGAAACTGTTGGTGTGAAAGCTTTTAAGTTTTAAGGAGTAAGTGATGGTTCCAATGTAGAAAAGTGAGCGCAGACGTTTTCGTCTCTTCTGAGCTACGCTCCATGTTGTGTCTGTTGATCCTGGTGTCACGTGCATTGCAATAAATATCCATGTAAAACACAACAGTGGAACCAATGTTTAATGGTAGTGAAATTAAGGAAACGAAGCTTCAATTCAGGAAAATTTGAATCGCATAATGTTTTGAATCGATTTGAGTTGATTAACGGATTCATCATTTCAGCTCTAATTCTGTGTACATGCAGCTGTGTGCACTCTAACCCTGCCCTAAAAGTCGTTTATCACATAGAAATATGGGAGAATATCCGGACTCTCTGTGTCTTTGCAAATTTTTATTCCAACTGTGCAAACACAGTTTCTCTCCCTTTCATTACCTTCAGCCATCTTCTTGCAAAGAAAAACCTGGTGATATCCAAGGCTGTCATAATGTTTAGAAGTCGATGTGTTTCTCCCTCTGACCAGAATGTGTGTTTTTCTGCCTCTCTTCTTCAACCTGAAAAACACTTGCTTAGTTGGGTTGTGTACAAGATTCAGAGCTGACTGTTAAAAGGCAACAAACTGTGTGTCACAAACTGCAGTGAAAATCACATTTCAGACAATGTATGCAAAGCCAGAATATTAACAGCTCTTCCCTCATTTCAAATAAGAAAACATTATAATTTGAACAAATGCTAAAGTAGAAGGTCCCAACAGTATTTGCCGTTTATGTACATGCCATATTCAGAATATTACCATACCATCATGGTATTTTTTGTGCATATCAATCAAGTGACTGAGTCATTGTATCAGCTCCAAGTAGGCTGAACTGAAGCTTAATGCATTAACCCTTAGAAGCACAGTGTCTGGACCTTTCACTCTTTCATAAAGGGGTCAAACATGACCTGTGTTAAAATCAGTGCGTTTTTGTGCCACTTTTGTCATGTTAAAAATAATCATTTGTATTATATTTTGGTCCATAAAAGAATGATTTCATGTTTAAAATATTTTTTATTTTCCTTTTTTTACATATTTACAAAATTTGAAATGCAAAGTGTATATATAGTATATAATATGTAGTATATCACAGCAATAGAACAATGTCAACATTCATTCAGTGAATGAGTGAATCCTTTAGTTTTGCTGTAGAATGAATGAATGGAAAATTAATCAAAGGTTCAGATGAAATTCCATTGAAAATGAATGCGAGTCATTTTGACCCACCTACGGAAGGTTGGGGTAATAATACAAAAACTAAAATTTCATAACATCTATTAAAGGCAAGTTAAAGTTTAAATAGTATGATGTCAAAAACATTTTTGACCTAGTTATGCATCTAAGGGTTAATCTCATATGGTACAATTAACACAGATGTTCTTTCTCCTGCCACATGTGAACAAGTGTCCTGAAGACAGATGGACAGACCTGCCTTTGTCATTTTTCCATACTATAGTACTCAAACATACTAACCAAAGTTTTTTTCTTTTTTTAATGACAGAAAAATCAGTATTCTGTCACATCTAACTCAGATTTGACAGAATACTGAGGGAGATGAACCCTAAGTAAATCACACCCATCACTGTCAACATCACAAACTGACACACAGACCTTTTCAATCTCATGTCATGGAAGTGCATAAATCTATAAAAAAAAACGTTCCTCCTGGAGCGTACGGGCATCATCACTGACCTCAGCGCACGAGAGTCAGAGTGGTTACATCTCAGATCATGATGAGTCACAGAGCGGTGCTGCTGTTGTAGAGCAGAAGGGAGTTTAACCATTACCAAGTGATTTATCACCCTATCACTATACAGGGTGTATCAGGAAAAAATACTTTAGACTCTCAGAAAAAAACAAACAAACATAAAACCAAAATGTGAAGACATTTTGAAAATCTGGTCATATGTGTTTATTGACCACGTAATTCTCCCTTGATTGACACCAGTGTCCTGGATCAGTTTTCGTGCTTCAGTGAACAATGCTAATTTAATTGTGCAATAATTGTGCAAAATAAAAGTGTAAGTGTAATATGAGATCTGTCGCCATGGATGACAAGTTCCATTGGTCTTTTACTTGCATACATAAAACAGGAAAAATATAATTACATTAACCCCCTACCATCAATACAAAGATTTCAGACATCAGTGACAAACTGAAAATTAATAGCAAAATTTGCTCAGTGAGTCAAGATTTGGGTTTTGAGGATTTGAACTGAAGGCACACACTTCCATTAGTCAAAGTATTCCAGCATGTTTAGTCCTCCACGCTGGCCTTGTTCCTTGCCCCACAAATTTGTTCCTTCCTCAACATATTTGTGACGGCACGCCTAATCATGCCCCTGTCCTGCCTCAGGAGTTCCACTTCAGCTGTGATGATGCAATAAATTACATATGCTGACTGAAATGTTTAAAGTTTCAAATGGTCAGCTCAAAACAAGCTTAAAGAAACCTCACTAACAGCGTTAACCCCTTGCATTTGGCATGATAGACTCAAACCTGTCGTTTATGTGAAATCTTTTCATCGATGGTAGGGGGTTAACAGGTAATTATTTTTTCCTGTTTTATGCATACAAGTAAAAGACCAATGGAACTTGTCATCCATGGCAGCAGATCTTATATTAACCCTTACACTTCCATGCGCAAAAGACGTTTATTTTGCACAATTCAAATTAGCGTTGTTCACTGAAGCATGAAAACTGACGCAGGACACTGGTGTCAATCAAGGGAGAATTACATGGTCAATAAACACATATGACCAGATTTTCAAAATGTCTTTGCATTTTGGTTTTATGTTGTTTTTCTGAGAGTCTACTTTTATCTGATACACCCCGTATATAATGTTTGCTATTAAGTATAGGAGATATAAGGTATTTTCCTATACTTAATATACTGACCATGTATATGTTCATAATGCTGAGTAAATTTCAAGGTTATTCTAGCCAAACAAAAAATCAAAGAAAACATGACTTTTTCAGAAAAGTATTTCATTAATTCTACATAAAAACCAGCGTTTCCAGTCACTGTCATTTGTCAAACTACATGGGTTAGATTGTTGAACCAATGCTGCAGAAAATAAATAAATGTTCATTAGACTATGGAAGCATCCAAAACAGACATCTGATGCTGCTGAAAAGCTCAGAAACTGCATTTTTCTTCAATTATTTCACTGTATTGGGAGGATTAGTGGTTCAATCGAAAGTTATTAAACATTTTAAATCAGTAGATGCTTTTGGGTCTTTGAGGGTTAAAAATGTAATAACATAAAACAGCAGGTATGAAGATAAAATAAGAAACAACGGTTAAACTAACACTATGATATTACTTTCTATTATAATCCACATTAAGTAGGTAGTTGATAGTGTGGTTCAGAGGTTGAACTCCATAAATACATTTGCAGAAAAAATGGTAAGACCACCTTTGTTTTCTTCAATTTCTTGTACATTTTAATGCCTGGTACAACAAAAGGTACATTTGTTTGGACAAATATAATAACAAAAATAGCTCATAAGAGTTTAATTTAAGAGGTGATATCTAGCCATTTTCCATGGTTTTCTTGATAATAACCAAAATCACTTCAGTTCTTACATCAATATCTATGGCATTGTACTGACAAAAACAGTGCTTTTAGGCATTCCATGTTTTCTTTTCTGTCTGTTTTAGTGACATCATTCACACAGGAGTTAGTACTTGATTGCATAACCATTGTTTTTGAAGACTTTTGGTGGTCTAATAATTTTTTCCATGACTGTAGTTCTGTCTCACAACATGGAGGAGCAGCCATTTAAAAAGCTGCATAAATGACAAATTCTTTTTTAAAACTCTTTTTATGTGAGGATTTCTTTGCGGGGGTTTGTGCCATGTTGTTGTGTGTTGCCATGCCATGTTTAATCGAAACTACTTCAGAATGATGATAGATGTGTCAGACCTATCTCCGGCACAGTGTAGTATAAGTATTACAACCCTGTCCATCAAAATGACAGATAATGAACAAGACTGAATCGACCTCTGTCGTTTGTTAGTTTTGCTCACCTCACATTTCCTAAAACAATGCACATCACAGCCTACAGCAGAGGTGTCAAACTCTTTGTAGTTCAGGGGCCACATACAACCCAATATGATCTCAAGTGGGCCAGACCAGTAACAACCTTTAAATAATAATCTAAATTTTTCTTTTTGTTTTAATAAAAAATCTGGACAACCATGTACAACCTGAATTTTTTTTTTTTTTTTTTTTAAAGATCTTCAACAATATTATGTCTCATCTTATTATTAACACAGTTTACAGATCACAGTAGCCCTACAAATGCTGAAAACATTTAACAGGCTGAATGTTGTTGAAATTGCACATATTCTTAAGACATTTCAGGTTGTTCATATTTGTTCAGGTTATTCACATTTTATTGGGTCAGGATAGTTTGTAAATGTCAATGTTTTTATAATGTAATTTTACTTTTTCATATGAAACCAAGGAGAAAATTCAGAGTTGTCATTATTTATAGGTTATTATTCTATTATTGTACTTGATATCACATTGAGCTCTATGTGGAACCTAAACATCCTTGACTGTTAATATTTTCAGTGTAATTTATGCTCTTTGCAAATTTGTCTTGTGGGCCTTATGTTTGACACCCCTGGCCTAAAGTGTTTATTGTGATAAATCAGTGAGCAGTATCAGCCCACGTTTGCACCCGGGTCCTGTGCCTTGGTTTACCTGTCGTATTTCTCGTCCTCTTCAGGTGTCCATTTTGGTGAAGGACCATCTGCAGCATCCAAGGTTGCACTTGATGTTCTGTCTTCAGTAACAAACCAGGAAGCAGCACTTGATTCTAACAGGCTGATGTACTTCAGAGGAGGAAAAGCCTTTGAGGATTTTGTTTGTTTCAAAATGTCATATGTACTCTGGCATGTTTTTACCTGAAGGTACCTAAGGAGTAAGGAAGCATTTTTTTTTTTTTTTTTGTGAATCCTAATTTAATTCTAAATGTCACGATTGTTATAAATTCTCTTCTTGCTTTTTCCATGGTATTTAGTTGCTTAATGCTTTCTACAGTGGCCATATTGTAATAAGTCATGACATTTCCTACAACACACTGTTTGCTTCACAAGTCTGCTTACTCATTGTGTAATGTGACGAATTTCAATAAAATGCTCTGCCTTTTAAAATAAATTCTTGAAGGATTAATCGTGACTAAGTGTGAACTAATTTGAGATGGTGCTGATGTACTGTATGGACATTTAGGTGCCATTAAACCATGTACAGATCCCACAGTGTCGGCCTCATGCTCATTTACTCCTTGGTGTGTGGAGGAGGATTTCCTGGCTTCGAATGGTATTTACTGGTAAAAGAAAACATGCACCTTTCCTGTTTGTTTTTCTGCTTGTGCCCACAGAGGGCACTCTGACTCCTAATACGATCCTCCCTCCATCTTTTCTGGAAATACTTTGTTAGAGGGAGAGGCTGCAGATGATCAGCTCCGAATACGTTCTCTCCAAGCACTGAGAACAACAAAAAAAGTCTGGGATAATTTTGGATTTCACTGCTCTTGAATTTGCGATGAGGCTCCTTGACTGAACAGCAGCTCCTCTGTTATTTCTCCTCATCGGAGGACCACAGGGAGACTCTCTGGCTGTGTGCAGTCTGTGACAGAAATAAAACCAAATCAGAGGAAGCGGTGGAGAACCGTTAATTTGGTTTCATGTGCTGTTATCTGCTCACTGCAAGGTAGCCTCTGTTTTACTCATTCTCATTGTTATTCCTGCTCTTATTTCTCCGTTTACTTCTTCCCTGCATTCTCCTCTGAAGGTTAATTACTTATAGATAGTTAAGGATTACAGATCAACAAAAAGCAGCCCATTGATCTCTTCCCTGCCGTGCCCACCTCTGCAATGTCACAGTCTTTACACATTGGGACAGAGGCCTGGTGATTATCTGTTCATATCGATTGATTCCTCCTCTGTTTTTCCTCACTTTTTCCTCCCCTCTCATGCCTCCTCTACTTCCACTCTGTCACTTTCCTCCCCCCTACAGCCAAAAGCTCATTACTGAAAATGTGACTTTTCATAGTCTGCACCACCATTCCTGTTGTTCTTTCTCATCCGCCTAATTTGTTTGTGGGTTTTTTTTGTTTTTTGTTTTGCCTCTCAAGTGTGTTGAGGGGCAGGCAAGTCAATATCTCAAGTTAAATAGGCTCCATTGATTTGGAGAAGGATTTAGCTGTTTACCGAGTGTGGAAATGGGTCTGGGCCACAGAAAAACTGCACACGTGTCTGCACGGAGCGAGTCGATGGTGACAAATGATACTCATTGGGAGACAATGCCCCTAAATGGCGGCAGGTGAAGGGCTTGGTTGGCTGAGGCTGGGCTCTGCAGCCGGCCGCACTCCATCAGGCTTTAAAGCTTTGTCACGCCGAGCCATCCCAGTCCAGGCACCTTGAGCCGAGATATGAGGAAGGATTGGATTCACTGACACATCCCACAAGCATAGGCTTCCCAGTGGGATGCGAGCCGGGTTTTTCCTGCAGGTTAACCCATTCCCTCATCCTTGAGCTTGTATTTGTCTATGAGTGCGTCCCTGTGGCTGTCTCCTTTTTCGCATCCTCTTCAGCTTCTTAAGGCCTCTAGAGATTTCTCAAGTTGCCTATTCATGTCTGAAGAGAAGCCACACACACTAAAACCCATTCCTCAGACATAGGATAGTCTAATTGTCTACAAACAATATATATTTTTTATTTTTTTGTTTACATACATTTTTGTACATTAGTATGGATGTATGATACACAAACAGCTAGATAATGATAATGAAACCGTAAGGTGGAAAAATAAACTAATGTTCACTATGATGGAGGTACAAAATGACATTTAAGTGCATAGTGCCATTAGGAAAAAATAGGACCAATGGCCCTGTAGCTTACCAGACAAATGAAAAGCTTTGGGAAATGTATCCAGATGCCATTTATTATCACCCAGTTTTGTGTATTTATTATATTACAGAAATAGCCCATGTTTTGGTCATATTCCAATCAGATCTGTAAAAAATTCAAATTCCAACTTGATATCATTGATACCTACTGATTTATTGTATCAATCCATTTCCTATCTCTTATAATGGGAAAATTTTTCAAAGTACCACCAAATCCAGAATCAGATCCAGATTGAAATAATTTCAATACCTTGTGTTGACATCATCATAAAGAAACTGTATACCAAGTTTGAAGTAAATCAGAACTGTAGTTTCAGAGAAGAAGACGATTGAACATTTTTCTCCATAAGAGCCCATGTTAAATTTTCCGTAAGTTCCCGGATCCAGAAGAAGATCCTGATCAGCATGTGGACATTATGTTTTGGTCATCTCCCCATCAGGGCTGGACTGTAGAAATTTCAACTTGATATAATTTATATTTACTGAGTTATTGCATCGATCCACTTCCTATCTCTTATAATGGGGAAATTTTTCAAAGTCACACCAAATCCAGAATCAGATCTGGATCCAAATAATTTCACTAACTTTTGTTGACATTATTATAAAGAAGCTGTATACCAAGTTTGAAGTGAATTGGAATTGTAGTTTCGGAGAAGAAGACGATTGAAATTTTTGTAATGGACGACAGACGAAGACAGACGATGATGACGACGCATGACGACAATAGCTTACAGCCTCTTGGCCGGTAAGCTAAAAATTATAAGACTAGGAGCCAAGTGGAGCCTCTACTCGCATCTAAGGATAATGGCTGTCTTTCCTTATAATCTCATTTAAAGATCTATTATTCAATGCACATTTTGAAGTTTTGCATGACAAAAATATTTATGGAATTGGCAGCATTCCAAAATCTGAAATTAAGCAACAGTTTTTACACTTCCTTTAGGCATTTTAGGTATTTTTTTAATACACATAACATGGAAAGGGAAATACTTGAAATATTCTGGTATTTAACTCACCTGAGTGATAAGTGGGCTGATCCCTGACATCTCCCCAAATACTGCCATAAACAAAGAAATCATGACTGTTAGTAGAAACACATCTAGTTTTAGTCTGTTTATTGTACACCATGTACATTACAACTTACTAATACATACTTTTAATAACAGCCAAAAAAAAATTGCCCTCATGTCTCTTTAGACATTTCAAGTTCTTCAGTGTACTTTTTTTTTTTTTTTTCTTCCACAGATTCACCCCCATGGCCCAGATTGGTTTGGGATCAGTTAGGGGCCAATGGGGTGTACGTTTGATGTCTGTGGTTTAGTTCATTCATTCAAAACCTGTTTATGGAGGGACACATAATTCACATTTTCTTTTTTTCAGCTTTTCAAAAGGTTGCCTCAGATTTGCTTCTCATTTTGTGGAAACAGTTTGAATCACAGTTATGAACTTAGAGGCTTAAAAGGAAGATTTTGCAGACTTTGAGGCTGGCAAGGTGACTATGTTCAAGACTAAAGCTAGGTTATTTAGATTTTCTGCCTGGTTTTTTTAGTTTGGATTTTTGATTTTTAAGCTTGATTCCATCACATCAGGAAGAATTTGGCCAGACTAACACATCTGAGCAGCATTTGTGGTTTTGGGCACTTAACCTGCAAGAAGAACTGCTTTATGGATTTAACTGGAGAGAAAGAAGAGCAAAGCAGAGTGGAGAAAAGTATATTTTTAGAATTTTTTTATTTGTAGTATTAACACACTGAAGTTGACCTCCTGCATTTTACCCATCAGTGGCTGAGCATGCAGGGACACTGACTCGAGACAGAAGTGTTTGTTGTTAAACCTGCAGTAGCTGAAATCATGCGTGAAAATCACCAGAATTTGAAAATATACCTCATCCTTCTGCAGCTGTAAATGTAGATGACTTTAAGTAGCTTCATGAACGTCAGGGACAGATGAAGCTGCTTCAGCCAACCCTGCATGAAAACAGCCGTAATTATGTAATAATCTGCATCACGAAGTAGACGCAGCCTGAAAACACTGGAGATGAATAGATGCTCAAGTCTGGTGTTCTCTAAGACCACATGAATTACAATATGGTGAAGGTCAATAAAGATTTATTTTTTAAACACTGCCATCCTAGATTGGTTTCTTTTGTTGGATGCTGCTGATAACCAAATTATAAAGCAGTATTCTCTTGTGTATGATCTGTGGAGATCACCTTTGAAACTATCTAGAGAAAAATCAAAGTAACAGAAGAATTCAGGGCCTCAGGAACCTCTGCATAAGACACTTAATTTACTCCTCAGGGATCACAGGCCACAATGTCAAACCTTATCAAGAATCTATTATCTTTTTGCTTACAATTTATGATGTTTGATTTCTATTGTTGGAAGCCATTGCCATCTAAAGTGTTAAAGCCCATTCTCCTCTGTACTCACATGTAAAATCAGTGCAGTTCCCCTTTAAGAAGATTTACAGGAAAATCAAAGGAATGGATGGAGTTAATGTCCAGAGGAACCTTTGAATACGGGACACTTCATTTTCTCTTCAGGGATCACAGACTATGTTGGAAGGACCCACAAGTCCTTGCTTCAGCTTGACGGTTGCAGAGCCTGATCTAATTAAGGTGTCATGAAAATGTATAGCTCCGGCAGAGGTGTGTAGATCAGGTGTGAAGGAGTGGAGCCGGAGCAGAAAGTTGCAACTGACTTTGGAAAAGACTCTGGTGCAAGGTCACCATATTTGCTGCTGGATACTTGAGAGCTCGCTGACTTATTCACTTAGAAATCTCCCCAGATCAACACACTGCTGTGGCGCCCCTTTTACCATTGGCATGGCTAACAGCTGTAGAGAAGAGAGGCAGACACAGAGGCGATATTGACGGCCAACCCAAGGAGTTCGATCGTGGGTTGTGGAGTTGTTTAAAGCAGTAGCCAATGGCCAGGACTGGGGCTGTCTTTGTGCACTGTGGTGTAAAGCCAGTATCGATGAACTTGACAGCAGTTTAGCCCGCCTGAGATCTGCTGCTCTCTAAGGACGCTTCAAACACATTCTCCCCACCAGCTTTAGCCTTGTTTACCCTGCCTGTTAATGTTCCCTGGAGCTGGAATGTCAGACACATATGCGGAGAATGTTCCCTTTATGTAATCGTCTGTTTGTTAAATGTCAAAGTAAATACCAGCAGGCTTGAGCTTAGACCAGAAGATGATCTATATGATAAAATGTGTTGTGGTTAACATGACTGAACATAAATAGAAGCAGGCCAAGGAAGGACACGATGGGGAGGAGGAAAAAAAAAAAAAAAAAAAACTGGGACACTTTGAAGCTGCTTTGAGTATTTTGCATCTTGTTGGCTCCAAATGGAACTGAGAATTACTTAGCTGTTTGAGGAATTACAAGTTTAATATCCAGTGACATCAGCAAAGGGCATGTAGTATGCTAGTGTTTGTCTTCTACCAAAGGTGCACAAAGGGGCAGGACAAAAGAAGAAGTTGGACTGCAGGGCACTGTTTTTTTTAACATGATTCTCTCCTGAACTGCTGCACTTGCACTCCAGCGTTCCAGTGATGCGATTAATGATTTTGAAACACTGCAAGAACATATTATTCATGTCATTACAGTGTGATCTAAATATGCTGCCAGATCAAACACAGAGAAAAAGGAGGTCTCAAGAAAAAAAAAAAAAAAATCATGTCCTTTTTACATAAATACCTTCTTAGGTATCAGCAATGTTCTTATTTGGGTGTGATTACACTAATGAACTCATAATTAATAAGAGTGTATTCCATCTCTGCAATTGGATTCTCCTAAATCCCTCTAAATCTTCCATACTGGACCTTTTAACTTACCATTTTTGGTTACAGTTACTGAGGATCTTGAATCAAGATGCTAACGCATATTCCTGACGAGGGTTGCATCAGTAATGTGGAATAATAACAGCGGGAAGCACCGAATGCATAAAAATGGAGTTGGGCTGTGACAGGTTTAAAGACAGTTATCGTGACCAGAAAGTGATATCGGTTTAAGTAAATAGTTTATACAGTTAACACAACAGCAGGTGAGCTTTAGCAGTGCTTTATGCTAATTCGTCAATAAGTAAGGGATAATGTACAGTAGGACAGTTGTTGAGAAGTAAAACACAGGAAAAGGTCTTAATGGCAGTAATGATTGGAGCATAAACTTGTTTCTTCCACTGCTGTTTACCAAAGAAATCAATCATTTCACAAAAAAATATAGCCAGATTAAACCTGCCATTAGTATGGCCTTAGGGAAAATGGTCTCCGTGTTGAAGTATCCTAACACATACAGCATCAGCACTTGACCAAATCCTCATCAGTACAGGCCAGTGACAGGACAATTAACCTCCTTCCACACAGAATGACCCCGGTCCTACTAAGAATCAAATATGGAACTTTGTAGCTGTGTGGTAACCATTACACCACCGTGATGCCCAGTGAGGAAATGACTGAAAACAATTACCGTCTCCACTAAGTAAATTAATTAGTCACAGATTAATTAGTTACAGTCTATAACTGGGGCCTGCGTATGAGAAAGCAATGGTCTGTAATCCGAAATAACAGACCACAGTATCCAGTCAACCAGAATTAAGCATTCAACAAAGCCATGTAATAATATGAACTTTTCACTTGCTTATTTCTAGCTAGCAAACTCTTTTTTTTTGGTTTGTTTTTTTCATTAATACCAATTTAAAACTGTTGTTACTAGATTTAACCACTTTTCAAACTTCCATAGAAAGTGTATTTTGTTTTTTGTTTTTTTTTTTTTAAAAAAAAAGAAGCACAGAGCAATAATTTTAGCTGCTTCTAAAATGTGTTTGGAAACTTTTAGTAACCTTAGAAAAGTGACTCAAACACTAGAATACACGCATTTTTCCTCTAAATGACATGAAACAATTTTTTCTGGCAGTCATAAAAACACATGGTGTCTCTGCCTGGCTGTAAGTCAGTGTTTCCAACTTATCCACTTTGTTGGTATATTTGGTGATTTTTCAGACCCCTCTGGACATTACCAAAAAAGTGATTTGCTACAAATCTATCAACTTTTTCTGGTGTTATCTGACACTCTTGGAAACTCGTTCTTTGTCTGAAACAGTGTTTCGTAAGGAGGGTGTTGGGACACCATTGGGGGGTGTTTGGAACGAGAAAGCTGACGGTGTTGCTGAGACCGAAATGCGGGCGTTAGTCTGTATCAGTATACACATCAAGCAGCACAGCATATTAATGTCAATGGTGAATTTATGTGCCACCAATACACCAATTATTTGGATGTATTGATAGAATTAGTGGATCAACAGGTATTAAACACTTTTGTTTGTTTGTTTTTACTCTTTGCCAACTCAAACAGGCCTAGTGCAAAACCCCAAACAAATGAAAAACTTTCTCCTGTCCTTGCTTCACCATCAGGTCTCTTCCTTTGTAACTCAGAAATCACACACCCACACAACAGCATTAAGTCTGGCACGAATTTAAAAAAAAAAGACATAAGAATTGTATTTACCTTAACTACACTCCGTCATCACTGTCTTCATTTGCATCTGTCTCTGTGCTCCTTGATGTTCCTCCCACAGAGTACATCTGATGTGTGTTAAAGCGCTGGAGCATCTCCTTGCTTGGGATGATGTCATTTAAGCATATAGCTTGTCTTCTCAGTCTTTACTTTATGTGGAGTATGCTGCTGAGTGTCTTCTGGCCTATTCTGTTCCTCAGTTTGGACTTGATCAGGTTTATTTGTGAAAACACTTGTTCTACATCTGCATTGCTTAAAGGCATTGCAAGCAATGACGAAGCAAACAGGGCAAGTTCTTTGAAAGCCTGGTCTCCACTGCTGTCTTTGTAATTGAGTACTTCAACCCAAAATGATTCTGCCTGGGTGTCCACCTTGTTTGTCCATGGATGGTATGTAACAGCTTGATACTGTGTATCAAGAGCTGCAAGATCACCGGAGTAAAGTTTCAGAAGTGACAGTGACCTGAGCTGTTGTTTTGTTTGTGACAGAATAACAGTTGGACTAAACTCAGTTATAGATTTCCATATCTGGATGTTAGCTGGAAGTCTCTGTTGCGCTTGAATGCAAGCTTCCACCAAGAAGTCACAGCACCTGCTCATCATATTTCTTTCAGATATACTCTCCATTGTTGCTTCCTCAAGTGCAATTGCGAATGTGAGCCCATAACAAATGGCACCCACGGGTACCAAAGCAGTGTGGTCTGCTAAGCTGATTGTAAGCAGTTGTTCATCTGATGTAGGAATTTTATCAGGCCTCACCACTCTGGAGATGAGGGAGTGAAAGAAAAGTAGTAAACATTCCAGCATTTTGAATGGATTACCCCTGTCCTGCTGAAACAACTTTTTGATCCTGTTGAACTCTTGCAGAAATGGCATGAGAAACAGAAGGTACAATTTGTTCATGGGATCATTGTACATCTCATGCAGGATTTCAGCATCATAACATCTTTGCTGATCTTTGCATAGCTGCAAGTGAAGCTTTAGTTCATCCCACTGCTGGAGTATGCATGAACAACAGTCATGGATTGAAAGCCAGCGTGTACCTGACAACTAGATAAGTGACAAAGGGACTTCACCTGGATTGATAAGGCTGTAGATCTTAGCGTACTCACGGCAGCGAAGGGCACTGTGTGAGAACCAGTTATGGGAATGACAAACCAAGTATTCAAGGTTGCAGGGGAGTGTCTCAGCTGCCTTGCTGACACAGAGCTGTATTGAATGGCACACACACTTGAGCAGCTGAAGATTTGGGTTTTTTTGGAGCAGGTGTGTGTACACAGAATTTCTCTTCCCAACCATAACACTGCAGCCATCTGTACCTAATCCAATGCATTTTTTGATATCCAGCCTAACGCTCTGCTGAAAACTGGTCAAAGTGGAGGCCTCTGCTGTTTCACCAGGCAAGTTAACCAGCCCAAAAAAGGTTGAGATTATATATATATATATATATATATATATATATATATATATATATATATATATAAATTTATTTTGAATATGGAAATGATACAAGCTTCCTGATTGCTACTAACTGATGTCTTTACACAACATAATATAGAAATGAAAATTCAAGGAAGCATAAAATAATGATACATGCAAAAAAAAAAGTCATATTCGAAAAAGAGCGAGAAGAAGCATAGCTTATTAGCTCTCACCCCTTTGTCTAAACCAACAGTATGTACATATATAAAAACATACATATACACATACACACACATATACATACATACATACATACATACATATATACACCCATATACGCATCTCTCTCTCTCTCTCTCTATCTATCTATCTATCTATCTATCTATACACATTCATTCATACATACATACATACATACATACATGCACACATGCATACATATACACATCCACATATACCATCATATACATATACATATACATATATATACATACACATACACCTACATATACATGCATACACATATATGCATATACGCACATATACATACCCATGCACATACACTTACATATACATGTACAAATTCATATATACACTGTTAGATATATACACCTACACATAAATATATTGTTCAGTTTGACACTGAAGTAGTGGATTACCACACACAGTTGCTTGACAGATGAGAAGAGATGAGATGAGAAGAGAAGAGAATACTATGTATCTCCGCTATCACTGATGAGGTCTTTGAACATGCATGGGCCACTTGCATGTTTAATTAACGCAGTGCATTTGCCCTGGTGTATTTTCACGTCATTAATTGAGGTAGAGCCAATTAATTCTCCAAAATGACCTAAAGTACTGATGGATGTGTGACAGGCTATGTAAGTGGCCATCTTCAGCTCATTTGTTTGTTTTGTCTGGTTTTCTTTTGTACTGTGAAACCAATATCCATAAGCCTCATGGACAAGAAAGGTGGAGAGGTTTTTTTGTGCTTCTCTGTGTCAGCATGCTTTATTAAATCTGCATGGTGAGCATGTATCACACACTTACAAAACTGGCAGAACACCTTCGAGTCACCTCCCACCCGAGGTTGGATCCAGTCTTTTAATATACACTCTTTTTCTCTCTCTTTCAGATGTGTTTTCCCATATTTACCCCACTTTTTCCCGCACATTGTGTCTATCTCTCTGTCTCTCCTTCACAGATTCTCTCTGATGAGACTAGTGCTGCTATGCATGAGTGAGAGCAAGTGGGGGCGGTAACCAAGAAATGGGGGAGTGGATAGGTCTTGGAAAAGGACAACCTAACATGTTTTGCTTTATTGTGGAGAACAGTGGGGAGCAACTACATGTTTGAAAACAAGCCCAAAAACCCGCATCTGATGATATTTGCAAGTGACTTTACAGAAAAACAAGCCCAAGGTCGCTTATAATAAGCAGAGTTGACAACTATGGTGGTGGTGCTATCTGCAACGTATATACAGTAAGCTCCGTCAGTTAAGTTCATCCCGCTCAAAGTTCAAGTTTTGTCATGTGGCCCTCAACACTGAAGCGAAGGACAATGTGGGAGAGAAGGACAGATCTGGCGGGTCCAAACAGAGAGCGTTATGCTCCGGTCCCATTTTCTGTTGGTTATCCAGGTGAGCACAGTAATAACGACTTTTAATTTATGGTAACACAAAACTAGTGTTGTATGAGACTGATGTTTAAGTAAAACCTTGTTTAATTTTCTTGTTTGTATTTAGTTTTTAAGGTGTACCATCGCATTATCTACTGTTTCTTGGTTGGTAACATGCCTGTTTTTATTCTGTACATACATTTACACTTTTCTTTTCTTCTTCTTTTAAACTGTTTTGCACTACGCACCACTAGAGAGTTGTCTCTTTTAACTTTATTGTACATAAGTATAATGACATGTCACATCATTTTCATTCATTTTCTTTTCAATTTTCATTTCAGCAGAGAAAAAAGAGGTCATGCTAGAATTTCATATCTTTCACACATTCTGATAGTGTCTAGATCAGGGGTCGACAACCTTTAACTCTCAAAGAGCCATTTCGACCCGGTTTCCACGGAAAAGACAACACTGGGAGCCGCAAACACTTTTTGACATCAGAAATGAAGATGTTAGCCTATATATACCGTAAGTTCCGGACTATAAGCCACTACTTTTTTCCCCACACTTTAAACACTGGGGCTTATACTCCGACGCGGCTTATACAACGATTTTACCGGTACCACGGCTTGCTGCCGCAGCGCACCTCGGTGGTGCCGCGGCGCACCTCGGGGCCAATGCTAGGTGCCGTTGCACCGCCGTACCATGGCTCGGTGCCAGGTGCCGTGGCACCGCGGTGGTGCCTCGCCTCGAGGTGCCAGTGGTGCCGCGGCACCGGTGGCACCCAGTTGTGGCACGGCGGTGCCATGGCACCTGACACCGAGCCATGGTACCGCTGTGCCATGGTACCTAGCGTTGGCCCCGAGGTGCCGCGGCACCTTGGTCGTGCCATGGCACCTGGCATCATTAAATGTTCTATTTTCTTCAGATATTTTTCTTTTCTTAGATTTCTCCATACTTGGCCTACCTGGGGTTGAAAGTCTCGATAAATGTGCGGCGTTTTGGCGGGCTGTCGGAGAGTGTGATGCATATTTTGAGCAACAAAAAATAATACAATATATATATATATAATTTTATTTTAATATTTCAAGATCACAATAATCTTACAATTCACAACTACAATTAAACAAACGAACAAACACAAATAAAATACTTTGTTCAGATATTGTGCAGTTTTGGTGTCGCAGGGCATTCCGCGTATGCCGGCTGACACGTCAAGTGCTGTCAAACGTCTCTGAAGAAGGCAAATGCTGATCACCGAAATTACACAAGGTCTGAAGAAAGAAGTTAAAAACTTTGACTTAATAAGAAGACATGATACATGTTTTTGAGACAAATAACATACACTTCAATCGGACACTTATAATTTATTTTCCCAAGCCACGCAGAGCCGCAACATAAGGATGAAAGAGCCGCATGCGGCTCTGGAGCCGCGGGTTGCCGACCCCTGGTCTAGATTAACCATAAACTATAAAATAAAAGCATTAGTTATGTAAAATATTGCTGACCTAATGTTAATCTAGCTTTTCACTTTTTTGGATTACATTTTAAGAATTATGAGCTGCCTGATGATACTTTGACAACCTGTTAACATGGGTGCTGAAATGAAAATCAACTGGTGACGGGACCATCAATACATATTTTTACATTTAGTTTTATATTGCTGGTATTGTTGTTATTTCTATATAATGTAGATATTTCTTATATATCCTTTTACCTTTATACTTTTTGTCATTGTTGTTTCAACGGGTTCTGGAATAAAGGACAAGTTGTTTGCAATTTACAGATATGTCTTTTTCACATTTTTACTTTTTTTTTTTTTTTGGCCTATTCAAATAATTGTTTAATTGACTCAAAGAAAACAGTCGACACCCACAGAACCTTTAACACATTATGGTGACTCAGATACATCCTTTTAGGCCTCATATTTACAAATGTAGCTATTCCATATAAAATAGACCTATGTTTCTGTGTTCAATCTGTGCTCTGGTGATGGTGGGGGCTCTGTACCAACATCTCTGTCCAATCAGCATGCATTACTGCTGCTCATCCTCTGTAGCGTGAGGCAGGTAATGAGGAGGTAAAGGTCACAGTGAGCTGAGAGCCGGGACAGTTGAGTCATCCTGCAGTGTAGTAACACAGAGACCCGGGCCTGAGGCTGTGCTGTTTGGCAGTCAGAGGACAGCACTGCAAGCCTCGTAGTATTATTCCAAACTCAATGCCATTATTGGGCCGTCTGACCAAAAGTGACCTTAACATTGTATTTGCTTCAGCTGAGCAGCTCGCGCTCCAGTAACAGCGTCTGTCGGCAGCTGTGTGTGATAGCTCCCAGGTGTGAGAGAGTACGCCACTATATGAGTGTGCTCAGGGAGGCTGCACGTTCAGCAAAATCCTTCCCTGGATAAATAAAGATTGTTAAAATGTTGTTTGTCTCAGTACTTACTGTAGATGCAGTTGCTTTTCCAGCTGTACAGCTCACGCTACTCAATGTGACATTTCCATTGCATTTCAGCTTTATTGGATCGCAGAGAGAAGGATAAGAGACAGATGCCTCGATTGACACTTTTTAACACATTTCAACACACACAATCAGCAACACAAACTCACATTCTATTACAAAGTTTTTGTCATCTACTACATACTGTATGTGCACATGCACTCTGCCCCAATCATTAACAATATCATTCTGTGTTTTTCAGTAAGTTTGTGTGTGTGTGTGTGTGTGTGTGTGTGTGTGTTTTCATCTCCTTATTTGTCTTCATTTTCAGGTAAAATGAACAGAATCATCAAGCAGACCCAGCGTTCACAAACTGCAGCTCAGATTGACGGAGTCTGTTTTTAATGAAAAAACCTAGTCTGCCTTTAAAAATTCTCTCCCAAATGTTTCAACCATGATATTTACAGGGATGTGCTGGTGCTGCACATCTCACCTATGGTTAAATCTTTCATTTTAAGTATGACATGCAGTCTGAGAGGCTGTATAAATCTAGACACTAGACTTATTCCAAAGGTGCTTTTGGTGTTGATGGGTAGAGGAGACTGCAGTCACTAAAAAAACTCACTGGAGATGATAAACGCTATCTGATGTCTTGTTGTAAATATCCTTTTAACAAAGACTGTGAAAGCAGTGGATGTATCTGCTCTGCAGCTGCAAAGTTAAAGTGCAAGTTTTTTGTTTTTTTTTCTTGTAATACTGCAAGCCTCAGTGATGGGAGAAGGTTTAGTTCTTTAAGCATTAATACTATATATGGGTCAAAACACAACATTTCAGTATTGCCTGAAAAGTCACTTTGTTGTATTTTATGAAATGTCACCTTTGTGAAATATCCATATGTTTTATTAAATGCTGTTGTATTTTGTTAATGCCCAGTAGCAATGATGGTAGTTTAAACAATTTTTTTTTCTTATATTCCTCAGATAGCACAGTAACATCCACAAAAGTGAAAATTTTCCAACCTACAGGCTATAATATGACTTCCTTGTTCCTCACTGAGAGACAAAAAAGAAATCTGACACAGAAGTAGAGTTTATATGATGGAGAGGAACTGACTCAAAAGGAAAACATATTAGTGCAACTGAAACAGTAGGGAAAAAGTTGACCTGTATGATCTTGTTTAATCCCCAGAAGATGCTACATTCAGCATACATTTGGGTAATTCCAAGGACTGAGAACTTCAGCTCCAACATGACACCAAATAGAAAAGAATCTTAAAGTTTTTTTTGTTTGTTTTGTTTTTTTAATCATGAAAAAACAAGCAATCAACAAGCCAAATTATTTTTTAAGTTAACAATAGGCCCTATCAAATGTCGAACAGTTGAACATTCATCTTTAATGCTAGTGTTTAAGGACACGGAGATGGCACAGATGGCAACAGTGAAACCGGATCAATCAATGCCTTGCCAACATTAACTATTGCGACAGGATCAGACGTAGTTTTACTCTGTGCACGTCACTGGACTGAGGTCAACAGAAATCTGGCAGGACACTTCTGTAGTTAGAGGTTTGGCAACAACAACAGGTGGTGGCGGGCCAGTAGGTCAAACGGCACTCCCTCTAAATGTAAAGCGTGAACACTAACTGGAGAAACACCTTTAACCGGGTCACAGTCTAAGATCATGTTATGTTGTGGCACAGGAACAAAGCCAAGTTCCATTCCCTGCATAACCACAAAATCACCAGTCTCAGAGTCAGACGAAAAAGGTAACACTGACTGAACAATGAATGAATATTTAGCCCCAGTGTCCCACGATACCTTGATGTCCACACTCACCCCATCATCCAAAGACACACGTGCATCCGTGATAAGTGGCTCAAACCCCACTCCGTGCACACTGTTGTATACTGACACGCTGTAGCACACAGGATTGGAGTTGGAGGAGCTACACCGGTCTTACTCCTTAGCATTGGCCACTGGTCTTTCTTCCTGTCCCAAAAATGATAGGCCCCTGAACTCAGTGGGCCCATGGGCTTCAGCCTGGGTAACCCTGTGCATTGAGGTGGCCGTGATGGGGACGTTTGCGAATTCCGAGACTGCCGACAGTTCAGTTCAGGTGAAAGTTAGTGCCAGCAATATAGGCTATAGGTGCAAGAAAACTCAGTCCCAGCCTGCACCGGGGATTAAATTCATTCAGCAGAAGTATGGATGGGACCCCCACCCCCCCTACAAATCACTCCCTTGGTTTTACAAGTCAGTAAGCTAGTGTTTAGTATTAGCTCTTCCTTGACCCCTTGCAAATGGCTCTAACCTGTTTAGTGCTGCCCCTTTTGTACAAATATGGTAATTTCCTGCTCCAAAAACCCAAGACTTCCTCAACCAACACCTAAACTACTGACAAACCACAGTAACTCCATCCACTAATTAGTCTATGGGTAATTCCCTAATAACTGAACACAACCGTCATTAACTAAGCTATTGTAACATATCAGCAGCTATGTAATAGCTTTTTACATGTTAAACGTCATACATAACTGTAACAGTCAGCCAATACGATTAAATAATAATGCAGCTAACATGATGATCACTGATCACTTAGCTTTGAATTGATGTTAACTCAGTCTAAAAAGTAAAGTAGCTTCCAGTGTGGTAAACTACTTTTTATCATATTACTTAAGCTTTGCTGCTACATTTCCCTTCAGTGTCATGAAGTTTCTTAGCTAGTTTTCAGCATATTGATTTGTGAAATGTCAGATATTGTTGTACTTCGGGAAATATCTTTTTATTTAACTGTAATATTTTGACTCTGTGGAGCCACTGTGTAAATGCTTCTTGTATAAGTGTGTTCTGCAGAGTTTTACTGTACATGTTGGGGTGTAATTAGACACTGCAGGACGGTGAACTAAAAAAGGGAAATAGAAAGGGTGGATGTACCTGCTTTATAAAAGGCAGTGCTGTCTGTTTGTACCCGCTCACTGGTGTGAATTCATGTATTTTGACAGATGAAAGATAATGCAGCACACACAGGCAGTGGGGGGCTGTCAGGGCTGTCTTTACTGGCCATACAAAATTAAATTAAGTACGTGCAAAGTGTCTAAACAGTCCTACGTATTTAGTCAATTTCATCAGTGTAATGTCCACAAAACTACTTATAGTTAATTAGATTGAGGTTGAACTGAAATATCCCACATCCAGAAGTCACTCTTACTACTCACTGGGGCCAGCACTACAGATTCAGCTAGCCTTTACAAGGGGGGGCTGAAAAGTTCATAGCCTGACTAAGAAGGAGTTATTGCACAGCAATGAAACTTGGCATACATTAAATTCAACCTCTCCTGATACTAACTGCATGGTTTCCTTCCAGATAAACCCACACTGGATAAATAATTTAGGACTTTGAAAAGTAGTACTACAGACATTTCATGAGAATGCTTGCTTTTCACCCCTCCCTCATTCTCCCTACCCCTCTTGAATTCAGCTTCCCAGTTTTGCACAGTTGATAAAGCTGGAGCACCGTCCCCTATAGCAACCATGTCAGCATGAATGTCCTTGGAGGCTAACCCCTTTTTCTACAGACATTTGATAAGACCACGGTGCCATGAATGGTTCACGAAATGTCTCTGGTACTACTTTTCAAAGTCCTAAATTATTTGTCCAATGTGGATTTATCTGGAAGGAAACCATGCAGTTAGTATCAGGAGAGGTTGAATTTAATGTATGCCAAGTTTCACTGCTGTGGAATAACTCCTTCTTAGTCAGGCTATGAACTTTTCAGCCCTCCCTCATATTTGAAAGCCCTCCCATCTGATTTACACTTAGTATTAGTGACAGAATCATCAGCAAATCAAATTTAGATAGGACACCCTGTGGGCCCAGCTATGTGCCCTGTGGTACCCCCAACTTTTGTTAAGAAATTCCTAAATATGAACGTGAACTCAAGCAAATAGAAAATTGTGTCTGGTGTCGCCACAACATCATCACAACATTTTAGGACAAGAATTATTTTTCAGGACATGATGAATCCATAAATTCCCTGAATTGAGGCAACTATGTAAAATTGTAAACATTCTTAGGTGAGTATGATGCTGACTTCACCATCTGGCATCATCTTGCCACAGCAACAGTTTTTACAGGGACATCATGAAAAATTCAAAATGATCTAATAAATGCACTGACTGAGGTTATAAATGATCAAATCAAGGAGGAGATGAAACAAAGTTTGCGGCAGTTAGGGTTGACGAGATGATTGACTTCAGTAATACGGAGCAACTCTTGCACATCCTCAGGTGCGTGACTAAAAAGGGAGGTAAAAGAGAATTTTGTTAGAATTTGAGAACATTACAGATACATAAACGTAAAATGCTGCACACTTTTAATACCCCTCGGCCAAATATAGTGGAAGATTCTGTTGAAAGTTATTGCCCTACAATTTAGATTAGATTGTCTTCGTGTCAGCTTTATTACATAATTATTTATACTTGAAAGTACTCAGATATTATAACTGCACAATGCCATCTGACGTTGAAAAAGTAGGTCAAGGTGACTTATTTTCAATAGGCTTCTGCTCCATGCCAACATGCATCCACAGAATAAATTTGGTGCAGATATCTCGATGCATTCTTCAGATAATGCAATTGTGTCGTTGAATGGACAGACAGACAGACAGACAGACGACAAAACGATTACAACACCCCTTTGGCCAGAAGTTGGCCGAGGGGTAAAAACCCACAAAAAACAAATAAACAAAGGATCTAAATTGGTTAGTTCTGAACTATAAAACTAAATTAATGGCCCAGGACTATGATGGGGTAGCTGTAAAAGCATCAGGGCGAAGTGGAGATCAGGCTTGTGTAAAAGACCAAGTGACCCAGGCCCTCTTCATGCAGTGTTATGCACACACTTTGGACCTAGTGATGTCCCAGGGAGCATCAAAAATTAAAGCATGCATGATAGTTTTTGCAAATCTCTGTGGATTATCTGAATTTTTACTCATTCTGCCATGTGCACCAAACAACTGGATGAGCTTTATAAAAAAAAAACAGCTGTTGTGCTCACACAGTTGAGGTGGATTTTAAATATGATTGCCTTGTCCGCAACAAGTTGCTTGAGCTTTTCCAGCAGATACTGAAAATACTAAATATGCTGAAAATTTTGACAAGGAATCTATGTGTGCATCTGGACACCTTCTACTCTTAAAAAGTTTCAGCTATGTTTTTTTCCTCTTTTCCTATACTGGCATTTTCAACATTGCTGGTGTGCTCTTTGGGATTCTACAAAGCAAGACCATGGACATGCGTTTTAGTCTGAAGAGAACGGTAGAGTTTTGTCAGTGTTGAAAGGGAGCGAGGTAATTCAGTCTTATTGGTGAAAGCCTGAAACACATGCCCACTACAGAGAGCTTGATCGACAACACACTGATTTTAGGAATCAGAGTTCCGCAGTCTAAATGGCAGCTACAACGCACAGTAAAGCTGAGTTAAATGTCAGGTATAACATGTAATACTTTAACAGCAAAAGTACATGTGATCTCTTGATTTTTCTGAGCAGGACAGGCCTTGTAGTATGATAGAACTTTATGGACTCACATGCCTGATGCTCACAGTCCCAGTGTCTAGATCCTCGGCAGAGTGCATGAGCATGTGGAGCACTATTGCCTGTGGTTCTCGTCTGAAAATGTACATTATTTGTATATGGCTGCGATGGTTGTAGGATTTGTGTATAAGGTTTACTGTTGCTTACTGAAGACCCTGACTGAAACCCCAGTGCACAGCTGCGCACACATACTGTCCCTCAGCAAATACACTCTCTGATGGTAGTCCCAGGGTCCTTTCTGCCATCAAGCCAGTCTGTTATTACATGAAATGATGATCCTCCTGTTGGCTTGAACATGTGCTGTCCTTGTATTGCACATGTTGTTTATGTTCCGCTCCGTGACATTATTTTATGAGAATGTGTGAAATTGAGCACTTGAATCATATGCGTTATTCATGTTATACAAGCTCTTGAGTGTTGGTGTCCGATTGACTGTGTGGAGTGGTCTAAGTGCTGGGCTAGAGGTGTCTGATAAAGTGGTCAGTAGAGTGTAGATTAGTAGTGGACCACTCTGGAGCATTAAAGCTTAGGACTTTGTTGTCAGCATAAGAACTAAAAGCTCAGATTGCATGTTGGGAATCTCCGAAACAGCCTTCACGTCTGATGGTAGAATTGCCCCAAGCCCTTCAGAACCATGTACCCAATCATTCAGCCTAAGTAACTTGTTGACATGGGACTGTCCTCCAGCTGTCTGGGCGGGCCATCCTCTTGTCTCCCTGCACAGATTTACTCACCAGAGGGAATAGCTATTACATCTCCTGTTATTATTTGCCATAAAAATGCGCTGAATGGCGACCAACTCTGAGGTGCTATAAAAAGCAGCGGGGTGTGAGATGGCGCCTGTGTGTCATCAATCAGACACAGTGGTGAAACATTGGGCCTCTCCACTGGGTAGTGGAAATTGATTTTTCTGTAAGTCTCAACGATTAGGGTGTGAAAAAAGGGAGTTGTGGGAGTCGGGATGGGGGCTAGGACAAGAGGAGCTGGGAGGAATACGACGAGATGGGGTAGGACACAGTGAGAAAAATGGAGGAAAAGCTAATGTTTTCAAGTGGGTTCATTGTAGAGCTCTACTCTGCCTTTTTGAAGAGGCTTAAATCATAGAGTACTCGCTTCAGGGGCTTTCTGTAGCCTGTCGGAGGCAGCGTCACTCAGGAGTCTGGGCTGAGCAAAAATGGGAAATAAAAATGAAACCTTTCGATGCTTAGTTTTGAAACAATGAATAGTCCAATTATATGCATGTACTGTATATATTTATACACAAGTGTGTGTTTGTGGGTTTAACAATTCAGTACATACCATGGTTTTTGGGTCACAGTTCATGGTACGGTACAATGCATTAAAATGTGTGAAAAAGCACCAAAAAAAAAAAAAAAAAAATGCAAACACCTTAGTTTCATTTATTTTGAACATGGTAAAGTTTCATTTTTTGATACTTGTAGCTGTGCACATACAGCAGAAACAAATGAAAGCTAATGAACAACATGTATGAAATAAGAAATAAAAATGTCTATGGTTAGATGGCAGAATTGAAAAACAAATGTCAATGCACTATAAAAGATTATTATTACTTACGGGACTGTTTCTTGTCAGCAGACACCAAGGTTACGTTCACCATAAGGTGGGTCTTCTTGTGAACTAGTAACTTAACTTAATGATGCTAGGATACTATCTACAGTCAGTCTACTTTTACCAGAACTGTTTAACGCTTTCTTTTTCTTTGTTTATGTGCTGTAAAGCGATACTGACTTCTGCAGTACTGGTGATTTACTGCCACCTGCTGGATTGGAGTGTTGCTGTATGTACCAGAATAGTGTAGTTATCAATCAAATGACCAACATATTTGTCGGGCTTGTTATGCTTGTACTGTACTGATAAATGTGCCACCCCTAAATGTTATGATCATGGGTTGCTTCACTTGGTTAGATCTAAGTTTGACAACATTTTGTGTCCAAAAAATGACAGAAATACATGCTGTGTCAATGTGTGAGCTTGTTGAAATGATGTGCCAGTGAATGTGTGCTGTAGTCTAAGTGAAGGTTGTTCCAACAAAATATTAGTATGGGACTTTTTTTGGCCAGGAAGTGATTCTCTAGATTATGAGCTAAACGTTGGACCCCCTGATTGATAACAGATGACCCTCATTTTCCATTTTATACCATAACCTGCTAAAATGTGTATATTTTGACCTTTACAATATGTTAAACCCCCAAGTAAACTATGAGTACTACATTAGGATTGTTGTAAATTGATCAAAGTGAACTGACTTTGTAGTTCAGTGTATTCTAAGTGAGTTCAGTTGAACGGAGCTATGGTACCCCAGTGTCACATGTCAGTGTAAATAAATATAAAACCTAGTGCACAGATCAGGATATGGAGGCAGGCAGTGGAGATATAACAGATTCATGCACTCTGCTGCTCCAAGACGCCTACCAACTTGAAATCCAGGAGCATCTATAGCTTAAAAATGAAGGCTGCATTGAAAAAATAAATCTTACACTACCTGAGAAGCTTAACACAACTTACCTATGCAAAAATTGATCCACTTTTACAGCCTCCTTTTTCATTTGTCAGAAGTGGGAGCGTGTGCTTCCATTAACTGGATATGGGTCCATTACCAACCTATCCGATGAGAAACAAGTACTTGAAGGTTCCTAGGATCAGGGCCATTTCAAGATATCTGGGGTCCCTAGGCGAGAAAGTAAAGTGAGGCCCCTAATACACGAAGATGTGGTGGTCAAATCACTGAAGAAGAAAAATAAAATCCAGATGCGATTTCCTGTTTTCTGGTGCATTTAATGAGTCACGAATTACTCTGTATTACGTTACACAGAGTATCCACTAGAGTGTAGTAAAGGACACAGTGTCTTCAATTAGGCATTGTTGATGGGAATGACACAATTTGGTTATATTAATATTTATTTTTGTTAACAAGTCAAAAACATAGTAAAACATTATTATTATTATAATTATTATTATCATCAATATTCTTAAAAAGAACTATACATGCCAAGACTTTTTGGAACAAAGTGCTTTTCTACAGTGAAATAACACACACTATCTTTAACAACATGGTACAACAAGGATTGCTGTTAAAGAATAACCATCAGAAATTAAGAGTTTTAGAAACATTTGTGGACTTTAGCTCGCACAAAAGCAGTGACTAAATCTTCCATGTTCAACGACTTCCTGATGTTGCGCTCTATTGATATAAATGCCAGCCATATAGATAATTACAGAGTTTAAAATGTAGGATTGTGATTACATGGTTCAGAGACATGATTCACATACACCACCATTCATTTTTTTTGATGTTGTATTTGAATATTCTGAATATTTGACGATTTTGAAAAGTGTTGCAATTTCCTAATTATTCTAATTGTTCCTGAACGCCTTTCCATCAGGTCCAGGTGGAAAGCTATGGGGGGGTGTGGGGGACGAACCGGTAAACTCGTAAACTCAGAAAAACAGAGCAAATTTATTTTTTTCCAGAAAACAGTATCTCGTAAACTCAGAAAAACAGAGCAAATTTATTTTTTTTCAGAAAACAGTATCTTGTAAACTCAGAAAAACAGAGCAAATTTATTTTTTTTCCAGAAAACAGTATCTCATAAACTCAGAAAAACAGTGCAAAAATTTTTTTTTTCAGAAAACAGTATCTCGTAAATTCAGAAAAACAGAGCAGAATTTAATGTTTTTCAGAAAAAAGTATCTAATTAATTCAGAAAAACAACGCAGATTTTTTTAAAACTTATTTTTTCTCGTAATTACGAGATAATTATCTCGTTAATTCAGAAAAACAGAGCCGAATTTAATTTTTTGTGTGAATGCAGTACACTTCTGTACTATCATGACTGTTTCTGTGATGGAAACGGTATGTCGCAAATTTATGCTGGCGTTAAGGGGTTAAGATCTGCAGGAAAAAGAACGTAGGAGACACATGAATTATAGTAATGCAGTGTCTGTTTGTCAGAGAGGTTCAGGGCATGTGGTGATATATTGTTGTTCATGTCTCGTATTTTTTTTTTTTTGTTGTTGACATTTTGGAATATTCTAATCTTGTAGTGCAAGTAAGACAGATTTTCTTTCCCGTTTAAAGCATTCATTTGTATTTTATACTTTATACAAAATGCCCTCAACTGATCATGTCAAATTATTAAATTGTGGATCACTTTGGGAAATCAAGCTCTGTGTGGGCTGCTGCATGTTAAAATGACTACACATACCTCCAATTTCATCTGACTTGTTGGCTGTATCTGTACACTGTCTCAGTTCTGATATGTCTCATATTACTATAATCTTCATACATGGTGGCATTTGGATGCTGTTTTATCAGGTGCCCGACATCTGCTGTTTTTTTGTTTTTTTGTCTCTTTTTGAATAACACAGGTTTGCACATTTCTTTTTTTTCTTCCAGATTTTTAAATGTACAAACTGAAAAAAATTACACCCTGTTAAAGATTCATGTCATGCTGATAAATCAGTTAATTCAGAAAACATAACTTAAAAAAAAAAAGGAATCTAAATAAATCAGCAATAATTTATATTTAACCCATTAACCTTCCCCCATCTGTCATCAGTATTTCCAATATATAATGTATGTTGTGCCATAGCACTCCATTGTTATCCAAAAAGTATTAAAAAGCCATCAGTGTGCCTCAGTGTTATACTGGCTGACATGTTCCTTCATTACCATTAACACACTTGCTGTAGTTTATTATTATTATTATGATTCAGGACAACAAATACTGTCCTGCTGCCAGAGATCCTCATTACAACACCAAATGTGTACTAATCCACTGGCAAAAATAGTCCAAATTTCCTCTCGTTGCTTGATAGCAGCACCAGGCATTTTTATTTTTTTCTCTTTGTTACAAATTCAAAGTATATATCTGTGACCTGTTTTAAAAGATTAATGTCTTCAGAAGTATTGAGCTTGAGGCTGAGCGCTGTAGACAGAAAAAAGACTCCAAAGGTCTCACTATGCTCAAGATAAAGTACTTGTTTAATTTTTGTAAAATCCCTTTGTGATGGTGTCAACTGGATGTAGGACTAGCAAGGTCACTTTGTAAACTTGTTAGAAAGTTATTTCTTTAACCCATAAAGACCCAGCACTACTTTTGTGGCAGTTCCCAAATGAAATTCTTTCTATATCTAACCTTTCTTAAGTGATTTATCACCATCTGTTATAATAGTATAATCTATATTTTGCACTTTATCCGTATAAATCAGGTATTGTCCTATATTTAATTTACAGATCATGTAGATGTTCATAAAACCTCAGATTAAAGTTGAGGATTATTGTATCAAAAACAGAGAAAGCTGAAGAAAAAGTGACTTTTTCAGCAAACTATGTCAATAATTGAGCATAAATCTAGCATGTCCATCCACTGTCATTTATCAAACTCAATGGGTTTTACTGGTAAATCAGTGTTGTAGAAGATGGCGGTGTTTCCATGTTCACTACAGAACCTCTGAACATCCAAATGGGTCATATCTGATGACCATGAAAAGATGACAAACTGTGTTTACACCAGTTATTTACATGTATTGATAGGATTAGTAAATCAGCAGGTATTACACAGTTTAGATCAATAAATGCTTTTGGTCAGTGATGGATGTTTGTGTCCTTATGGGTTAAACAGCAGTTCACTGTTAAGAATGCCTTTCTGTCTGAGAGTGTGCTCTGATACAGAACTTAGTGGGATTCATTCAAATCACCACACTCTAAAAAATGATTCATGGGGTTAGTAAGTTAAGCTTAAAATCAAGAGCTTTCTCTGCTTAAAAAAATTAAGTTTGTTACATGTACACATTTAAATCAGATGATAAGTTATTTTATTAAGTTGGTCTAAATGAAAAACAAGGAAAACACTTTTAACTTAATAACATATTGATTTTGAACAGACATTTCTGCCTTTAACTTAACAAAGAAATATATTAAGTTAGTACAACTTAAAAATCTTGTAAGCTTCCTCTAAAAGCTGAGTACAAAGCTGACGAGCCTGGACATGTTTTGCTGACAGACCACGCCCACCACAAGAAAAGGAGGGAAGCACAGAAAAAAAAAGGGAGAAACATGATTTTGCACAGAACTTACCAAACTTTAAGGCTTGATAGAATTTAGCTTTGTTTCTGCAACAGTAGTTTTAATTATTCAAGGACTGAATAATACACATTTTGCTCCTTTCTAATTTAAAATTGTAGTATATATTGTTGCGTATTTGCTGCATTGCATTGTGGGTATTGGGTATATTGTTGAAAACGTGTTCTTTTATGTGCAGGGGTTCAGCAGGGTTGTGATGTTGGTGTTAATTTTGAGTTAAGGTGGGCATGCTAATGTTTATTGGCCTTTTTGTGTTTATTTTTTTTTATTTTTATAGAACTGCACCATGAGTCAGAGCCATAGGCCAAACAGTGCCTTTCCTGTTCATTGTTAGATGAAGTCATATGGCTTAATGTAACTTCTTGCTGCTTAACAAATATAAATTAATATCTGCAAGAACATGAGAACAATAGTACTGTGTACATATGAGACATTGACATGTAGATAGCTTTAGTAAGTTAGTTACACAGAGAATTAAATGGGTCAGTCATATAACTGGAATTTCCATGTGGGATTTCTTCTGATGTACAGAAATAAGTTAGACCAACTCAAAAAATTAAAGAAACTACTTGTATGAACATTTTTGAGTAGAATAAAAGTAAAACAATAAGTCAATATAACTAAATGGAGTAGTTTTTACACAATTGAAATTAAGTTGGTTCGACTTAATTAAGCTCGTAGAGTAAAAAGCAAATCATGTTGTTTGTACTAAAGTAATAGAGTTTACTTAACTAAAGAAGTCTTGTGGCATTTAAGCAATTTGCCAAGTTGAAATAACTTAAAAAGATTAATGGAAATTGTTACCTCAATTTTTTTACGTTGAGCCTATTAATCATTTTTTAGAGTGCAGACACACACCTGCTGAAAAATAATCATCAGTGGCAGCAGGACACCGCTAGGGCAACAAGACACACGCTTTACATCAAGCTTTAGAGTAGTCAGGTGGCTGCTTGGATTATCTTGTTGGAGCTTGAATCATCAAACTCTATTTGTTCTGAACTTTTTTTTGTTGGATGATATTATCAAAATTAAAGAATAACTCCTTATTCTCTCTAAGACGACACAAAAATGGTCACTTAAGCAAAAACAGAGTGAGTATTGTCAATTCAGGCTATGGATATTTCCTTTAAGTAGACTGTTCTTGTTTTCAGATGTTTTATTGTTTGTAATTTAGTTTCACTATTTTCTCTTTTGATGAAGCATTATGAAAATTTCATAACATTTTAATATGATGAATCTTCAGTATATAACATCATTGCTCTCTTTCTAAGCCACTGTAGTACAGTTAGGGTTACAACGGAATATGTCTTGATACATGTTCCATATCCTTGTTTCAGTTTCAACTGTTCGTAACCAATGTCTACTTTATGTGCTCTATATGTAATGATTTTTGGTCAGGTTTTTTTGCTCTAAAAGCCCTTCATTGGCATTAGGGGAAGATACTTGATTAAAAACCGCAAAGTCCACAAAGGTGTGATAGAAAGATCCATAATGTATTTAGTTTATGGCTATTTTTTTTTATTATTTATATATAGCAGAGACTCTTTTATATTTTCTGTTTCACTCTTGAATGCTTTGCCTGTCTTCTGCACTTTCTTGTCTGTATTTTTGCTGCTGTAAACACCACAATTTCCCTACGGTGGGATCAATAAAGTCATATCTTATTTTAGTTAAACCAAAGAGGCAAAGATGATTCTGTATACACTTAACCAATGATCTGCAGTTGACTTCTGTCCCCTAAGTGTATGTCAGAAGGGTTGATAAAAGTAGATCCATACATTCTAAATAAAATAAGTATGCACACATGTCTCTTTTATACTGGTAACTAACTTTTTTTTTTTTTTGATGGTGGAAGAGGCAGTATAAATTTCAGCATTAAAACAATGTTAATGTGGGTTTTTGTAAATTTGGCTTTTACCTAGATCTGACAGGTTCTAAACTGCCCTGAGGAGAATGATTATATGATCGTGGCATGTATTTACAGTGGTATAGTTTCTATTATATACATTTATTTTTGGACTCATAACATTTCTGAACTTAGAACTGACCAACTGAACCAGCCCCAGATCATAATTCTGCACCCACAGGCTTGGACTCTATAGGAACTAAGCATGATGGGTAATCACTTCATCCACCTCTCTTCTCACCCTGATGCACTCATCACTCTGGAACAGGGTCAGTCCGGACTCATCAGACCACATGACCTTTATCCATTGAAATACACACACACACACGCACGCACGCACGCACGCACGCACACACACACACACAGAGTCCAATCTTTATGCTCTATACAAAATGGTTGTTTAAGAAAATAAAGCTTC
Organism: Sphaeramia orbicularis; assembly: GCF_902148855.1. Classification (NCBI taxonomy): domain Eukaryota; kingdom Metazoa; phylum Chordata; class Actinopteri; order Kurtiformes; family Apogonidae; genus Sphaeramia; species Sphaeramia orbicularis. The sequence continues at coordinate 49,533,862 of NC_043963.1, forward strand.
AAGCAAGAACTTAGTGAAGCTCAAATAAATTAATCACTGCTGGAATTATCCAACGGCAGGTTCAGTTAAATCTAATTTCTTGCCTAGGAAAGTGTTATATGTGTATGTATACTTGATTTTGATACCAGGTAAGTACACTAAGCAAAACCTAAAGTCATACAAGCTTGTTTGTACATCAAACATTGACCACTGTTTGAATAATACACAAAACATGTAATCTACTTAACTACACTCCTTTTAAGTCCTAAGCAACAGTAGTTATGGGACATCATTGTAGAATTATAAGACATCAGCAACAGGCCTATTTTCACTACTCTGGTGAAGTATATTGTGAAGTATATTGTTCAAACATCATGACTAACTACTAAGTTAAATTAAGATTTTTTTTTTTTTTTTGGCTAGACAGTGTACATAGTAATTAAGTACCCATAGTCAATATTCTTTACGGTCTTGTGATTAGTATTATTTGAATGTACCCACAGTTAGGGCTGAACTGGGAGAGCGAGCTTTCAGCTTTGCCGCACCCTCTGCCTGGAATATACTTCAACTGGAGCTGAAAATACCAGAACTCATGCCATTCCAAGCTTTTCGCTCCGTTTTACAGACAAGACAGCGAGAGTCAATTGGACAGTGCATGTTTTTAAATTGCTGTGACCTCAACTAAATTTTGCACTTTAAAAAAATTCAAAAAATTGTCTAACTTTTCTGTTATTACTATATTACAGTTTGTTTTAATTTATTGTTATTACCTGTCTGTAAAACCTGTTTTCTATTATGGCGTGTGCTGCTAACCTCTTGACCAGGTCGCCCTTGTAAAAGAGATCTTGATCTTGATCTCAGTGGGACTTTATCTGGTTAAATAAAGGTCTAATTTAAAAAAAAACAAAACAAAACAAAAAACATTAGTAAAGTCTATTAAGTGGTTGCATTAAAAGTAATTTAGGAAATGCTGATGGGCATGGTTTTATACTCATTTTATGGACAAAACAATTAAGGCTAACAATTACTAAGCTTCCTATTGACTGATGTGAGCATCCCACTTCGTCTATAAGCCTTATCCTTTCACATACTGAACTGTAAGGCTTTATGTGACATGGAGACTCCAACATGAGGGAGGGGTGTTACGTAAAGTTAAACTCCTCTTACATGTAATTCAGCCATTGAAAGAGCCTTGAGCCTTGAAAATTGTGATTCACAAGCTCAACAGATCTGCGCACACACACTATCATCCACTGCGTTGAACAGAAGCAAGTGTAGCCATGTCCAGCCCCATCCAGCTTCCCGGCCTTATCTCTACTTCATTCACCATGCATCATCCATACACGTAACCGCACTGTAAGCTATGATTCAGTGCACTATTCTTATCGTAGCCCTGGCACGGTGATGTTCTGAGGCATGCTGGTGCAGTGACCCCCCTCGCCTGTGTCTCCAATAAGCATAACCATATCTGACAAGGCCAGAACTATCGAAGGAGGGGGTGGGGGGAGGTTATTCTCGCCTCCTTTAGATAGCTTCCTTCCCTTCTGTTCTGTTGGCTTATTTCCACTGGTGCTCCGCAGCTATATCGCCCTCTTCGTCTTCAGCTCATTTTGTTTTCTGTACTGTTTTACCCCTTTCTTGGGGCATTTAGCATCAACAGACAGATGAGTAAACAACAACTCCTCCAGCAGCTTCAGACAAGAGGGAATTGGACCCAGCAGAGATGAGCGGAGATATGGGGGTAGTCGATGCATGTTACAGTATAGAAGCCCACCAATCATTCTCTACATTCCTGTGAGCATACTTAGGAATGTTCAGAGGGTTGGACGCACGAGCCACACATACGGTTGAATGAATTTCATTTACTACCTACACATTGCTTTTTTTTTCTTTAGTTGATCTTGTGTCTACAGAAATAATGTGCATGCGCCCATTATCTCAAGAAAGGACTGCCAGAGCGTGAGGGGCATCTTTCGCCTGACTGACTTTCATTTACAAAGTGGCGATGTTACTTTTGTGTGGGGAAATGAGATAGCACTGCAGCAGACAGTGGGCTACATTATCCTGAGCCCAGCGCACATCCTGCTCTCTTTCTTTCTTTCTTTTTTTTCCCCGTTATCAGCGGCTTTTTCTCACATTGTTCATCAGCCCCTGAGACACAAAAAAAGGCTGTCTCCCAGGATCAATTAGTCACTTCCAGGGAGTTGTGGAGCGGAGAGGGAGCTGAGGAGACAAAAGCCACGGCCATGTTGGCGTCGTGGTGAGGTGATAAAGTGACATGGTCTTCCTTCCAGGCCATTAACATGACAAGCAGTCCTTGTCTGGGAAAGGTGGACCTGACAGCAGAGTGGTGCCCCGCCAGGACATGGAGAGAGCTCTCAAAAGAGCAGTCGCTTTCTCTGACACACTTTTTTTTCTTTTTCCTCCTCTTTCTCTCTCTCTCTCTCTCCAGCTGTTTCCATTGAGTCTGCCTGCTCTTTCACTTTCTGTCTCTTTTTTTTTTTTTTCCATCACTGTCCTCTCCCTGGAGCTTCCCTTTCACTCTGAACCCCCCCCCAAACCTCTCCCTTTCTTAAAAGCAGCCTCTTTACAATGCTACAAAGTCCTCCCCTCACCCTCTTCCAAATTTTCCCTCTTTCATCTTTGACTCTGCTGCAGCCTCCTGTGTCTCCCTGCAGCCTCCTTCTTTTCCATCTTCAAGTATTACCAAATCTCATATTTTTATTTTGTGCATCCCCTCCATACAACACTGATCTGCTCAGTCTCATCTCAGGATATCAAAGGTGACACTGGCAATGCAACAACAGTGAGCCGGCACACAGAGAGTCACAGCAGGACACAGGCTCAACAAAACACAAGAGGGTAAACAGGGCCTATTTTTAGGATGCTGTCACCCATCCTTAAGAAGCCAAAAGCACTGGTGATTTTGTGCATGACTGTGAAAATCAACACATCAGGGCAGCAGATCCATTATGCAAGGCTCATTAGTGAAACAAGCTGTAATATAACATCACATCTCATGTTTTTAATGTTAAATTAAAATGGAAAAGTGGCCTAGGTTGTGAAACATGCTGTGAATAATGTACACAACAAAAATGTTATCATCACATTGACCTGTCAAGCAAATATTAGAAATGTTGAAGAAAACAAACAGGGTGCATCGTTGCATTAGAAGGTGGAGGTGTAAGATACAGTACTCATGCTTGTAGTAAGGCAAGACAAGGCAGATTTATTTGTATAGCACAATTCATACACAGGGCAATTCACAGTGCTTTACAAAAATGGAAAGAGACAGGGTAAAAACACACAATTGCAATTAAAACATAATCAATAAAATATAAATAATAATCAATTAAAACAAAGTAAAAGAGAAGGGTGCAGATAGAACCCTTTCAGTTGTTATATGCACAACTGAACAGAGCTGCTTTCAGCCTGGACTTAAACATTGTCAGAGTAGAGGCCGTCTCATGTCATCAGGAAGACTGTTCCAGAGTTTAGCTGCATAGAACTGAAACGCAGCTTCACCGTGTTTAGTAGAAGAAATACAGTAGTTAAAGCTGGACCATGATGCTTTGTGAACCAAAGACACAGAGATCACCAGTACTAGCCATGTTTTTGTCCTCTATGGGAAATATCTGGGAGATCGCAGCTGTCAAAGAACAGATAGCTTGAAACTGGTAAAAAAAAAACTGAATCACCTACAATGTACCACACAAACAGGTAAAATAATGAGTCAGATTATTGCTCTTTTTTTCCATGTTTTATTTATTTATTTGTTTTATTTATTCATTTATTTATTACCACCCTTCAATAAATGCGGTGAGTCACATTCATTAGTTAGCAAATGCATGCCTAAACATGATAAAGTGTAGTATTGTCTCCAGTCCAATAAATGTCAGGCCTGATTAAGCCATGACCTAAAAATTCCACAAACATACCATTGCTGTTTCCACAGACATGATGTTGTATTTAGAGCTGCAGCTATTGATTATTTTTGCAAATGATTAATCTATCAATTATTTTCTTCATTTGTTTCGATTAAATGATTATTTGAATAGGTGAAAAACAAGTAAAAAATGTGACAGACATGTCTGAAAATGACAAAGCACTTCTTCTTTATTCCAGAAGCTGAAACAACAATCACAAAGTATAACAGTAAACGGATATATAATAAAAATCTATATCAACATAACAACAGTATAAAACAATATCTTAAAATATCTATAGATACAAACAACAACAAAGTCAAATGGCATCTACAAACAATATGTACACTGCAGTGACTTGCGGTCATGGGAGGCAGAGCCTCACCTGTCATGAAAAGAAAAAAAAAACAAATAATGACAAAATCAAATAAATGTTGATATTTGTCCGCTGATCTGTTCTATAATTCAATTCAATTCAACTTTATTTATTTAGCACATTTCATGCACAAGGCACACTCAGCGTGCTTCACAACAGGTATATAACATAAAAACATAAAAATAAATAAATTAATTAATTAATCATATTTTCTGTGTGATTCCAATAATTTTGATTGTTTTTCAATTCAAAATTGCGAAATTTCCGCATTATCAGTTCAAATACAGGGAAAAGACACATGGTGCGGCAGCAGCGAGATCTGCCTCACCTTGGATCACGTAATCCCTCACAAACTGTGCTGGCATCCCATGCAATTAGGGTGAGTTGCTGTCTCTCTGTATATCGCCAATCAAATGGTTTCAAACAGTTTTATACATTATTCAGACTATGGAAAGTCAGGGCATTTAATCAAATGTATGTGTGTAGCTTGTTCAGTCTTGCAGGGGAGGCTTATTTCAGGAAAATTTTCAGATTCAATTTTAGCCCAGATTTTCTAATGCTCCCATGTCTTGGGAATACAAAAATGTGAAAAAATTTCAAATCAAGCCCACCCCCCCCACCCTGAAAATTACTTTTTCAACCCTGAAAACATCGGGTTTTTGGCAACTTTCAAACCTTCTTCACTTTTGATAAAGTACAATGTAGCAATATGCTCATGCTGGGCCCTTAAATGTTTTTTTGTGAGACATGTCATGTCTTAAGAGTGCTTTGCACTACAAAAGGTGTAGTGTCAAGGTCAAATTACAGGTCAAAGGTCACCCAAATGGTCAAAAATGCATATTTGATGGAATGAAGCTGTTAATGTGGGTTCTTCAAAATGTTGGGCTCAGGTTCTCTCCTCATAACACATCTACTGACCACAAACAAATTCCATTCAATAAGACACATTAAACAGAACTATTTACTCAATATATTATCCATATAGACATGTCAAAAATAACAAATGGTAGTTTCACATGACTTTCCAATTTACATATATATGTCCCGTTGCGGGCGACACAGTGGTGCAGTCGTTAGCGCTGGTGCCTCACAGCAAGAAGGTCCTGGGTTCGATTCCAACACCAGTCAATGGGGGTGGGACCTTTCTGTGTGGAGTTTGCATGTTCTCCCCGTGTCTGTGTGGGTTCTCTCCAGGTACTCCGGCTTCCTCCCACCATCCAAAGACATGAACTGATAGGTTAACTGGGTAATCTAAATTGCCCATAGGTGGGAATGTGAGAGTGACTGTTTGTCTCTATATGTTCAGCCCTGCGATGGACTGGTGAAATGTCCAGGGTGTACCCCGCCTTCGTCCGTAAGTAGCTGGGATAGGCTCCAAACAACCTAGTGAGGATAAAGTGGGTTCAGAAAATGAATGAATGAATGTCCCGTTGCAATACTTGTAGCTCCATGACAATGGGTTGTAATGTAGTGTTAGTGATGGCGACACAGTGGTGCAGTGGCTGGCAATCATGCCTCACAGCAAGAAGGTCCTGGGTTCAATTCCAACACCAGTTGATGGGGGTGGGACCTTTCTGTGTGGAGTTTGCATGTTCTCCCCGTGTCTGCGTGGGTTCTATCCAGGTACTCTGGCTCCTCCCACCATCCAAAGACATGAACTGATAGGTTAATGGGTTAATCTAAATTGCCCATAGGTGTGAATGTGAGAGTGATCGTTTGTCTCTATATGTTCAGCCCTGCAAAGAACTGGTGAAATGTCCAGGGTGTGCCCCGCCTTTGCCCATAAGTAGCTGGGATAGGCTCCAAGTAACCTAGTGAGGATAAAGCAGGTTCAGAAAATGAATGAAGTGTTAGTGATTCCTGCCAAAATGTGTGCTAGTGTTTCCCGCCCCACTAATGGCGGCAAATTCAAATGGAATGTACATGTTGCAATATTTTGTCTCTAATGTGGCTTTGAAAGGGCCAAAGGCCTTGGGGAGGAAACCAGAGGGAAGAGAACTTAGGACATATTTGATAAAATGTCGGAATGGTATGAATTTTTGAAAAAACTAGGCATTGCCGTGACCTTTAACCTACAATATGACCTTGACATTAGACTTTTCATAGTACAAAGTACTCTTATGATACAATATGGCACTTACAAGATCATTAAATGGCCCATCATGAACATATTTATACATTGCACTGGACAAAAGAGTAGAGAAGCTGTGAAAGTTGCGATTTTCAGAGTTAAAAAAGTAATTTTCGGGGGGGGGTTTGGATGAAAATTAAAAAAAAAATCACACAGGAGTGCTTAGAACATCTTGTTGCATCAGAAAATCAGGGTTAATGTGGTATTTGATATTAAGCCCCCCCTCTACTTGCAGATCAATCACCTACATAAACAAGGCACTCAGTGAGCCAGTCAGTACTCCTGCCTCATGGGAGAGGCCACTCATGAGCCCACAGGTTCCTCTTGCTACTGCTTGAGTTACAAGTCAATTACAGCGATTTCTTTAATTTCCCTTCCCGCCACACCTTAATCTCAAAATGGAAGATTACATGTCCGACATAATTTGACTGAAAATTAAAATTTGACCTTAAATGAAATATGCGTCACATAGGTATGTGTAAAGCATGCTGATATGAGATATGAAACATAACCTGTTGCCTGTCAAATGGTGAATAAGATACTCTTTTGGGTTCATATATTTGTAGATCTGACTCTGAAAGAGGCAGTGCCTCACCAGCCATGAAGCTCACCACAAGCCAGTCGTACATAGTAGTCGTCAACACATTTGTATACAACTTACTAATGACTTAAGATGGCACTAACATACAAAAGATTAAATAGAAATAGAAAATAGAAAGATTTAATGTTTAAAGAAGTAAAAGATAGTTCTACTGAAGATAAGAGAACATATAAACATTTTCTACCTTTTTGTCCTCATCTCTTCTGAGCTATGCTCCATGTTGTTTGCGTTGATCCTGGTGTCATGTGCATCACAATAAGCGTCCGTGTGAAACACAGCAGTGGAACCAATGTTTAGCGGCAGTGAAATTAAGGAAACAAAGCTTCGATTCAGGAAAAGGAGTTCTATGTGTGCTAACCCCATGATTGGTGAGCTGATATGCAGAGAAACACTAGAAACTCTTATGTGAAACAATCTGAAATTGCACACTTGTGTAAAACTTCATGGGTGTGTTTCCACCAGCATATCATGCAATTAGCAGGCACTGCTAGAACATCAGTACTTAAAAAAACCTTGGTCATGTTTCATATTTAATTGCAAGAACTTAATTATCATTCTTTATAAATAATTTCTGGATGCAGATGACTTGTTTGACTGTTGGAGAGAACCCCAAGGAGCAAGGCCTTACAATGGACAGAAAGACATGTTATATGCTATAATCATATAAATATAATTCTCCATTTCAGCAAATACATCCTAAACACCCCTAAATGTAATGTTAAATGTCGCAAAATTTAAAGACTGATCAATACAAAAGATATTAAATGTGGAACTAAAGAATTCTTTAAAGGAGGGATATTTTCCTTTTTTAAAATGGAATTATGCATTTTAAAACATTTCCCTGTGGTTTACATAAACTGTAAATACTATGCTTGGGTCTGAATTCTTCATTAATTAAACTCCACAGGTCCATCAACCCTATTTCTGAGTAAATGACGTCAGAAAGGTTGTATTGAGCGCTGGCCCTTTAAATGCACATGAGCCACTTCATGCCCCACCCCCTCCAGGTTGTTGGCTGTGCTGTTCTGTCTTGTTCAACCAACAACTGAACATTTTCGGTAATTGGCTCAAGGTTTGGACATATTTTCAGTATGGACTACAACCGTTGCTGACAAACAATTATGGCATACTCTGAGAAATGTTCATCGTAAGTCTTGACCTTATATGTGTAAATGTCGTGACATAACTAGTTATAGAAGTAACAAATTAAGCAGGAATTAAAATGGGTTGCAGAAATCCACTCGATTTTTGCCAAAATAAATATAAAGATGGGCAACATGGTGGTGCAGTGAATAGCACTCATGCCTCACAGCAAGAAGTTCCTGGGTTCAATTCCAACACCAGTTGATGGGGGTGGAGTTTGCATGTTCTCCCCATGTCTGCATGGGTTCTCTCTGGGTACTCCAGCTTCCTCCCACCATCCAAAGACGTGCACTTATAGATTATTTGGTTACCCTAAATTGCCCATAGGTGTGAATGTGAGAGTGATTTGTTTGTCTCTACATGTCAGCCCTGAGATGAACTGGTGACATGTCTATAAGTAGCTGGAATAGGCTCCAGCGACCCCTGTGACCCTAGTGAGGATAAAGTGCATTCAGAAAATTAATGAATGAATAAAAAGATAGCTTTGTAGCACCTGGAGGGATCAAATTCAAACTTTTTGAACTATTAGGGTCCCCAAATAAAAAATAAATGTACCAAAGACTAATAAAAGTGGGTTTAGTAATATATAACCCCTTTACGGATGGGGAATAGAAGTGACACTAGTCTACCAGGACCATCATGTGTGGTCAAACAGATCCATCATTATTATCTTTGCCCACTGAGTGCTGTGTTGAGTTTGAGTTGCTACAACACTTTGGGTACAAGGCTATGAGTCCAACACCTTGTGAGTCATGTCATGTCATTCCATCTTAATGGTCTTTTGCTTCCTAATGTAATAAAACCAAGTTGTCCGCCCTTGTAAATGTGCTTTATGCGAGTTGAATCAATCAGTGTGAGATGTGTATAGATGTGAACAATGCGAGTATGCATGGACAGGCTTTATTTGCAATGGCCCATCACACACTTATTCCCAATTGCAGAAATTGGTTGAACAGAGAACAAATCTTGCAAGTCATTAATTCTACTTGGCGTGTTCACCTCAGTGAATAAAAACTCTGTTATTTCTGCTTTTATGGGATTTATTTGGCGCATAAGTATTTGGCGCCTGCAGGGATGGTCTATTACTATGTGTGAAGTAAGAGGAAGGAAGATGGAGTGACAAACAAATGCTGCCTCCGCCCTACCCCTCTCCTCAGCAGCTGAAGTTCCTGGAGGACTCTGCAGCAGACTTTGAACCTGCCACAATGATGCTGACCCACAGCTTGACCTGCTGATGGTACAGTACATCTCTATGACTGTGACCTCTTTCTGAAAATACCAAGAATAGATAATTGTTCTTGACTCCCTGACAAAATAATTAACATCCTTGTACTTAGTTCATTTGTTGATTATGTTATACAGCTCATTGTCTTTCAATAGCCTGAAATTAAGCCAAGATTACTTTGTCAAAATTGTAACTGTAAGTAGACCATTTATACCGATTTATACAATTCAGATCAGGGCTGAAGCTAATAACTATTTCAATAGTTGACTAGTCCTCACCTACTGTAACGACTAGTCAGCTATAGTCAGAACTGCAAACTGTTAAAATAAATAAATAAATAAACAACTCTAATTTATATTAACCCTTTCATGCACAAATTATGAGAACCTTAATCAAAATTTTTTCCCGAGTGTTTTTATTCCTCTTCTGGCATGAAAAAAACTATGCAATTGAAAATTTTCTTTTGAAACATAAATAAATAATATTTAAAAAAAAAAAAAAATTATATATACATACATACATACATATATATATATATATATATATATATATATATATATATATATATATATATATATATATATGTATTAATGAAAAAAAAATCTTATGAGCCTATTTTTCATGAAGTTGCAAAAATGTCCACTCAGCTGGACACCACACGTTTAATTTTTGACACAGAAACATATTTTTACTGATAAATTGTGAGAAAACTATGGGGAGGGCTTGTGATTCTGGGGGTTTATGGTCAGGAAAGATCTTCATAATGTTACCAATTCATGTCAGAAAAGATATGTAGTGTCTTAAAACTTTAATAAAGATATGTGTAAAAAAAATAAATAAATAAATCCATGAAAATACAATAGAACAGCTGTAGAATAGCTGTCCACTGTAGTGACCAGTGTGCATGAAAGGGTTAATTGCAGCAATAAAATTAATTTTCTTTAACAAGAACATTTGCTGTCAGAAGAAGGTCCTGGGTTCAATTCCAACACCAGTTGATGGGTGGGACCTTTCTGTGTGGAGTTTGCGTGTTCTCCCTTAGTCTGTGTGGGTTCCATGCAGCTGCATTATGGTCACAATGGCTACTGTAGTAGGTGGCAAATGCTACATGTATATATATATATTTTGTTATTGAAACAGACACCCCCCAATCTTTTTTTGTTGTTGACTATTTAAAATGGTCCAGGTAGAATTACAGTTTTGACATTGGGTCAGTACTGTAGTGCGTCGGTGGATGGCGCTGTAGTCCCACTGTGGATTTGCGAGAGAGACTTCAGGTCTGTGTTCCACTCATGCGCAGCTCAGTATTAAATGAGCGGTGACTGACGCGAAACGCTAACTTGTGGTCCTCTCTTGTTAATCCACAGGTATGGTTAAACTTGTTTTTCTATGGTTAGCTTCATTGAATATGTGGTGTTGGTGTTTCGTGGCCTGTTCGGTGGAGTTTGGATGGGGTTTTGGGCTGCATTTCGAGTGCAGAGGTTGTTTTTGTCGGTCTGTGTCCTGGTCGTGACCGCCATCTTGTGAGGTTGCGTGGGTTTCTGTTGGCCGAAGTGTTTCTGTGATAGTAATTTGCAGATATTACCTTGGGGTAACATGGGCGGACACTGTGGGGGGATTTTGTCATCGTCATGTCCACGTGGTACGAGTGTTGTTGTATTGTGTTTGTGGAGGTGTGAGTGAATGTGAGTGTTTGAGTTCAGTGGATGTGCGTTTTGGGTGGTATTGTTTCTGTACAATTTCATGTTATAATTGAGTCAATTCTTGTTTATGTGAAATGTAATTTAAATTATTTTGAGCTCATGTGTATGTAATTTGCTTTGGGTTTGATATGGTTTCTTGCTAATTGGATTTTTGCATTGATTTTGTTTGTGTAATATACTTTTGTATAAATGTGGATGATGAACATTAAACCAAGAAGCTTTTAAATAGCTAACATGATGGAAATGTAACTGAATTTTATGCAGTTTTTTTCAGTGTTAAATGAGCGGTGACTGAAGCGAAATGCTAACTTGTGGTCCTCTCTCGTTAATCCACAGTCCACACCTTCTCATTTTGTTGGCTGCACGGTGCACCCTTGCCTGTGCAACCTTGGTTGCCGGTCCAGATTCCCCTAGACCTGGTGCCGGTAACACAACAAACATGGAAAAGGCTTCATTGCTTCTTGCTACTGCAGCTGCGTGAAGCTCCGCTTCCCACAATGCATGTCATCACAAATTTCTGAAAATGCCCCACTAACCTACTGGCTCTGTTTGTAAACAAATGGATTGTTTATGGTGGAGTACACATCGAAATTGTTCACCGTGAGGGAAGAGATTCAGGTGCGTAATCACGGAAAGACTTACGGATTTGTGATACTTAGGCTATGACTCAGGCTTTATAAATCCAGACAGACATGGGTTTAAACTGGAATCTGATCAGTCAACAGGGAGATAAACCCACAGGTGACTGTAACCTCTAACTAGTCTAGGTAATAGTTGGATTTCTGGTTCAGCTAACCTTGGATACTGACTAGACCAGGAGTGTCAAAACTGCCTAAAAACCATCCCACCAAAGGGTCCAATCCACCTGCTGGATGGATTTGCAAAGTACAAAAATTACACTGAAGAAATTAAAGGCTGTGTGTGGCCCTTGAACTAAAATGAGTTCAACAAGCTTGACTGTTACAGTGAAAAAAGTAAAATTACATTTGGAAATATTTACATTATTATATTATTTCACCAGTCCAACCCACTTGAGATCACAATGAGTTGTACATGGCCCCTGAACTAAAATGAATTTGACACCCCTGGAGTAGACTGTATAGATGATGTACGTTGTTTCCTCCTACTTTGTTTTTAAAAAAAAACAAACAAAAAAAACAACTAACACATGACAGGTCAGCTGCCTGATTGGTTCCATCCATTTATCAGATAGATTCAGTCATCACGCATCTTTGTAACTTAATTAACTCATGAAAATCAAACTTATCAGAAGAATGAAAATTTGACCCCAAACCACCTTTAGGAAAAATTCATTGGATGTAAAGTTTTAAGTTTTAGTGGGGCCAGAGTTTTATAGAATAACATGGAGGGACAGGGTTTAGGAGCCACACTACAGCCAGCCACTAGGAGGAGATGTAAACATTTTGGCTTTAGATTTCAAGTGCTCTTCTGACGTCTACCTTTTATAATCTATAGGTAACAGCAACTAATATTATCTATGGAGATGGCAGGTGCTTTGGTTGTTGTGCTTTATGTAATAGAATATTTTTTCTCAGCGACAACTCCACTGTAGTTGTGATTAATGGGTTCCGCTAAAAAGACTGACTTTACTCAGCACTCAATGAGGTTTACCATTTTACAGAGTAACTTACCACTTAACATTAATTCACTGTCCCATAGCAACTCTCCTTTTGTCCAAATATCATCACTTGTGGATCCAAAAATTCAATATGGTGACAGCCAAAATTCTGGCTTCAAAAAAGCAGCTCAGAAACCAATTTTTGATGTCAACTAATTACATAGTCTTTGATTTGGTCATAAAAAATCTAATTAGAAGTAAAACTTAGGTTAATTTCCAAAATTGTAGCTAATCTTACATTTTTTAGCACCATAAATTTATACATTTTTCATCTCTTGTGAAGAAGTAAATGTGGACCACATTTTATTTAAATATACTTGTGACAGGAAGTAGCACTTTTGCACATTCAGAGAACAAATATTTAGTTGTTCCTGTATAAGAAGTATCAGTAGATCTGGTGATCAATGAGTGTTTAAACCTAAACAACTGTTATTACTACTGGGTATGACTAGTTCATGTATTAAGACCTTATGAATGTCAGTTGAAATACCCAGTTTCTTTTTTCCCTGTGTTTCTTTCTGCCTGGTCAGGTCCCACAGCACAATTCACTGATTATTACTGCTATAAGGTTCATTTAGCACAAGACCTCTCTTTTCTGTAGCTGTTTTTAAATGGTGTCAGGGTTTAAATGAAGCCTTGTCTTCATAGAACAATATACAACTTTGTCTTTAGATTATTATTATTTTTGCCACTGTGGCAAACTGCTCCTTTAATTACTGATTTAACTCAGCTACCACCATATGAAGCTCAGAGTCTTGAGGCGGTGAAGTCAAGCTGTTCAGCTGCAGTCACATGTGGATGCCTATACTTTCTGACACTTCTTCTCTAAACTGCTCCCCACAGCAGCCCAGGCTTCTGTAAGCTGCTTACATGTGTAGCACTGCACTGGTGGCTGTGACAAAAACAAAAAACAAATTTAATGTTGGTTTTATGAAAATCACGAGAGGGTGTTTACACTGACAGCATATTCATGCAACAATGCTGGAAACAACGGCTTCTGCAAACTTCTTTTCACCATTAGCCAATACAGTCCGTCCACACACACACACACACACACACACACACACACACACACACACACACACACACACATATATATGTGTGTGTATATACACTCCTTCTCCTCCGCCCCCTTTTACGTGGCCATGACAGCTTTGTCACAAAGATGAATTCATCGTCAGCACTGCAGCCAAAACAAGTAATTTGATTGCTCCAACCACAAATTAAGTTAGTGTGATTCAATTTTCGATTTGGGCTTCTCCTGCAGCCATACATCAAGGGAGACATATTTCATTACACAGCGAAACCACAGGCAAGCAGGCGGTGGTGGCCACCTCCCTCCATAGGAAGACATCATGGGAGTATTATGGCATTTACTCGATACCGCTGAAAGACCACTATGGCCAGTGGTGGCGTTTGTGCCATCGGTGGGCTTGTTATTCATGGGGTGATACAGACACACTTCTGTACAGCCACTGTTTTCAGCTTGTTTAGACAGCTGAAGGCAAAGCTGTGACCCAGCGCTGGCAGGCACGGCTGCCACACACTGTCACCTGAACATCATGCCAACTGATCATTGATGTAGTCCTCCTTGAATATGTGTGGGCATGCTCCACTGTGAAACCACTGGGTCAAATGAAAACACACACATGCATCTGGTAGAAAAATTTGCAATTGTAAGTTTCTGCAAACCACAGTTCCATATATCAGCAATGTTCTGAACCAAGGTCCAAGTGATATGTGAAAATAAAGTTCACTTATTCATAGATGCAAGAGACAGAGAAAAAATTTTCATCTATTTAACTTACTGCCTTTACAAAGATATATATGTAGCATCATGAACCAAAACAGAACATAGAATTGCTGATTTCGTCCACTGTGTTTTCAATATTTAAAGGAGTTGTATGTAGGTTTGTGGCCAAAACTGGTACTGCAATCGCATGCCCCCCCCCCCCAGACTAGGGGTTGCCACATCCCGCATGAGCATCTACTGCAAGGAGCTACCATGGTAAGCGATGAGTCCTACTCTGGTGTTTATACCAGACCCAGTCTCTTCACCCGGGCCTGGGAGAAGCAACCGTGGCCCAAGCCCGGGTGAAGAGACCGCAGCCTGGGCCACAGTCTCTTGTACCTGGCTCTCAGTGGCTCTCACTGGGTGGTGAGACTGTGGGTCCATGGCAAGTGACGAGTCCTACACCGGTATTTATACTGGGCCTGGTCTCTCCATCCGGGCCTGGGCTGCAGTCTCTTAAACCGGGCCCAGGAGAAGAGACCGCAACCCGAGCTCGGGTGAAGAGACCGTGGCCCGAGTTCGGAAGAAGAGGCCGCAGTCTCTTGTACTGGGCCTGGCTCTCGGTGGCTCTCACTAGGCGGTGAGACCACGGGCCCAGGCCGTGGGAGACCATGGGAGAGCCGGCGTCGGTCTTCAAATTCTTCTCCACTTTGAGTCGTCTTCATGTTTCAAAAGCATCTCTTATACATATCCTTGTTTTGTTTCTCACTTTGTCAAGATGTGTTTGGGAATCGTAAAAGGCCTTTTAGGTTTAATAACGTCAGACATTTGTGATCAGAACTGCTCCTAGCTGCAGCTCAGTGGGACCTGGCAAGCTGGATGCCGAAACGCTACTGACTTCATGACTGGGAGATAAGTGATGGGTGGAGCATCAGACCAAAACACAAAATAACAACATAGATTTACTTGTGGGCTGCCACTTAGCTTTTCAAATGCAAATATTCTGGCTGGACTACTACTATCAGTGATATCAGTATTTGAAATGAACATTATTCCTTAATGTCTAGTGACATTCAGGGCCATTTTATTATTACTAGGAAGATAATTCTTACATACAGCTCCTTTAAGGATTACAGTGGTATAACTATTCAACATAAAGCTACAACTAAGCTTTTAGTCCTGTACATATCATGGTTGATATATTGCAGACATGATAGCATGGAGTCTAGGATGAGTCACTGACTTTACTATTATCTAGTCACCTGAACAATTTATGATGAAGTATATGGTGTCATTCTAATCCTTGATCAATACATGGATTTTGTGAAGCTAAATACAAACTTTTTGTCATGGTGGAAAGTATCATGGCTGCCATGAGTCATTCTTACGATGACTCCATTTCCAAAATGTTCAGGTTCCCAAATTTTCAAGAACCTGAAATGTACATGTGGACCAAAAAGTTAAATATGTGTTAAACATAATCATTTACCAATATGTGTGTATCTCCATTATGAGACTGATACAGAAAAATGTGTGATTAAAAAAAACAAAAACAAAAAAACAATGTATTTAGTAATATTTATATCAAACCACAATCTTTCCCCACACACACAAAAAGCACTTTAATTGCCTGGACCTAATTTAAGTCAGAAAAAAGGTCTGCAGAAGATATATATATATATATATATATATATATATATATATATATATATATATATATATATATATATATATATTTTTTTTTTTTTAATTACTCAAAACTCTGTAGTAATCTAGTAAAATCTCATGTGTTTATGTGAAATTTGTTTTTTATGATGTTAGCTAAATCCATGTAACATTACGTACATAGACACACTGTAGCTGCTGTAGAGGAGCAGAAGAGAGGCAATGACAATCTTGAAAGCAAACATAAGAATTTTAGGGGAAAAAAATTCTTGAGTGTTCTACATAGAAATTTGTGTACAGGTTGTTATTATGGATAACAAGACAGACATTAACTTTTAAAAAATGAAGCTAGTCTAATGTCCACAAACAGCACCAAAACAGACATTAAATGCAAACTTAATGTAGTGAATGAATTTTGTGAGTGAATCATAAACCAAATCAAGGTCTGGTATTTTGCATGTCCGCCATCCACCCTGTCTCCTTGTTGCCAACCCAGATACAGAAAAAACACCAGTTTCTCCAATGACAAATTACATTTAGATTACACATATCTGCAGTTTATCATGGCTGCACGATGGCAATGTTTCTGTTGACAAAGTATGCTGAGATAATACATATCTCCGTTATCCAGAAATGTACGACGTCAGCCTTTTTTCTAGCAACCAGGCTGCCCTGTTGGACAGAAAGTGTGTTCATCTTCTTAATAATTCTAATACAATAAAGCCATCTCCTATTTTTTTTGCCATCCTCCTCCAGGTTTCTTCCAGGGTTCTTGTCTACTAAATGGGTTTGAGGACAGAGTACTCAATCAGTGACTGCTACCTTCTCCTCCTCTGATGCCCCCCCTAACAATAGAGCCAAGAGCTTTCTAATTAAACTGCAGCCTGTTCTTGTGAGTAACCAGAGTTTGAAAGCTGTGAAGTGAATATACACCTCTTGGCCATTAATTCAAATGAATATCACTGATGTGGGACTGAAACATGCCCCTAGTTTAGCTTTTATCTAGAACCTTATCGACAGTAGACTTTGTCCCAGTGTAGATCGTTGTACTTTACAAATTACCTAGCTGTTATATTCATGAACTACAAGAGAAAAATCTCTTTGAAGTAATGGCCCATTAACAAACACTCAACTAGATTAGAATGGAGACTCTGCCACTGTAGTGGTATTATGCAATCCAAAATTTGTTCAGTAAAAGAGATTCTGTTTTGAAATAAAAAAGAAATATGCATGGTACACGCCATGCATAGCCACTTTTAATCCCACCAGAGCTTTGAACTGTAAAATAACTTTGCTCTCCTACTGTTGTCTTTACCAGCCTTTGTTTTCTTGTTACAATTATCTGAACAAACCTTTAGCTAAACTGGTTTGTTCTAAGCTGTTTATTCATTGTGGATGAATTGGCAAACTTTGCATTTTAATCTTTTCCAACAGAAAAAACCCAGTTGGACAGAAATGCATCACTATAAGTCAGAGAGAACCAGTGATTTTTCATTGTATTTGGTGCATAAGCAACAAAGCAAGCTCAGTAACAGGGTATAAATGTCAGATGCAAAAGACTATGGACTTCATCAGGTCTGCTCATACCATCTGACTTATAGTGTCTGTTGATTTCTACAATACAAAACCTAATCTCAAAAGCTCACATGGCTATGTTTTGCTCAGGCTTGCAGAGTACGTTTTAAATTGGGTTTGGATCACATTCCTATCACAAGGTAACATCTTTACGGTTTCTGAACAGATGGAGAGCACTGTAAAGATCATTATTTTGATCATCAACTGAGTTAGTTGTAAGATCCACATGTGCCAAAATGAACCTTAGTAAAGGTCCAGTGTAAGATTCAGAAGATGGAAGATCATGTTCACAATTACTATTCAATAGTGGATAAGCACACGAAAATGCAGTCCATGTTGCATCTACAGTAGCTCAGAATTGACGACTTCTTCTTTTTTGCTGTTCTACAGCAAGGTACATGTAAAACTAAGGTTCCTGTCACATCAATATTAGAGTGTTTTATTTGATCATAGAGTTCATATCCCTTAAAAGCTGTAGGAACCCACCACCCACCTTTGATAACTGTTTCCTCTTCCTCCTCATCCAAATAAAAACAAAGATAGATGACCTGTTCTTTCATGTTCCTATGGAAAAGTGAAGCAACTTCTACTAGTTTCTGTGTTGAAACAGGGAGTGAAACAGCAGAGCCAGATCCAGGTTGTATCTCATATAATCTTATTCTGCAATTTGTAATTACAGATATTAGTGTGCAACAAAGGTTTGGAAATTTGTGGAGTTCATTGGATACAGACCATGCAGCTCAGACCAAATCTGAAGCTTAGTATTGAAAACCCTCAGTGTTTTTTGACCTCTGGACTGAATCTCAGCTTTGTGGTGCTGTTTCTCCACTGGGCATGGCTGCTGTTTAAAAGCTTTAAGCGCAATTTGTTGTTCTAGAGGATCTTGCCCAAAAGATAAAGTGTATGATGCAATGGAGCAACAGCTGCTGTTAGCCAGGGTGGATCTGGATCACTAAGGTGAAGAAACAAGTAAGAGTGAAGACAAATATTGTATCTCGGTCTTTATTCCGGTCTTTTTAGGCCAGTTCAACTTAAAGTGTCACAGTTTTGCAATGTCAAAACATTAAAAACATAGGTTTACATAAAAGGTTCATGAAATTGTACAGTAGGGATTCGACGTCCAATTCTTTCAGTTCGTTCATATGTTGCTAATTGATTCACCCATGTAAAAACATCCTACAGATGTTGGCTGCAAACCTGCAGAGCTTGATCACCAAGCATTTGCTGATACCACTGCACCACTGATCATGTGAGGTCAATAAGGTCTAACCCTTAAATTCTCCCTTTTCAGTCCATGTATGAATAATCTGGTTTGCTATTTACAAAACTTAATAAAGATTTTCCACTACTTTATCAACATTGTCAATAGTTAATTCTATCTATCTATCTATCTATCTATCTCTCTCTCTCTCTCTCTCTCTCTCTCTCTCTCTCTCTCTCTCTCTCTCTCTCTGTCTGTCTACTTTATGTTGCTTAAAATAACTTTGTGCTATGTGTGTTTAATAAAATTTTATTAGTGTGTTTTCTTGCAATTAAACTTTAACATTTTAAACATTACAAAAATAGTTGAGTGCAGATCGCTACATGTGCTTTGTTTGTTCATGATCTAATATGGTTTCTGTCTTCTTACAGTAGGAATAGCTAGTCTTGTTCAGCAGTTCAACTGACTCAGTGATTCATGTACAATTCAGCAATTCGTTCACGATTCAGCGAGTCAGCGATTCATGAACGATACAGCAAATCAATTCAGTGACTCAGCCCTACTCTTTCATTCAGCCGTTCCCTACCTTGGCTCAGTCTTTCCTTTGCCAGCAACTAGTCTCACGATACAATTAGAGATCTTACCTTGGAGACTACCTGCTGCATGGTGCATCACACAGCACTTCCTCCGAGTTAATGAGTAATTCTGACTAGTCTATGTGATAGAAGATAATAATATTGGTAAAGTGCTGCTGAATTGATTCAGTTCCATTCACAAATCAATTGAACTCCCTCACTTAAATGAATCGATTCTTTTGAATGATTTGTTCCTGAATCGCCTATCATTATTGTACAGGGTTCTAAGTTAATCTGATTTTTGCGACTGGTGTATGAACTGTAACATGGTTTTTGGGGAAGATCACTTTTTCCCCTTTTTTGCCAATAGAAATGACATTAAATGCATAAAGTACTTGACTTATCTTTAACAACATGAATAATGAGAAACTGAAAACAGATGAACAGTAACTGTTGTGAGGACAGGAACATGGATTTTTCAAAAATAATAATAGTACTGCATTTTATTTTCTGATTCAAAATATATTCCATAAAGAACACTATTTTAGTTTTTTTTTACAAAGCCATTATGGAAAATTAATCGGTATATTAACATTGTATCTTTTGACCATGAGAAATGAATTCTGATCTTTGAGTGAAAGTGAGTGAAGTTTATCTGGTATTAAAATCTGAACAAACACATTACCATTGTCAAATACAGGACAAACATTAAGCCAAGGGTGTAGTCACAGTGTTTGCATATTGTGGAGGACTTTTTTCTGTGAACTATTTGCATAGGGATAAATGAACCCTGGAAGTAAAATGGCTAAAAGTATGAAGGTTGCCACCATTGTGCAACCTGAATTTTCATCAAAACTTATTGTTGCTTAAATGGAGGTTGTTGTTATTTTAGAAGGGGAGTAAATGGAGTAAATAGTGTGTGCGTGTGAGTCTGTGTGTGTGTGTGTGTGTGTGTGTGTGGGGGGGGGGGGGGGGGGGGCAGTAGCTTCAGGACCTGCCTTCTACATGATACACCCTCATAGAAAGACAGGCTGAAGTAGTCCACAAGGATGCATCGCAACCCTTCCTGCCAAATAACAAGCTTTGCTCAAAAGACTAGTTCTTATGAATGAGACTAATATAGTCCTACCATGCTTCAGTGACAACGATCACAATGATTATTAAGGTAAATTAGTGATGAATTGTCCTCACACATAGCTGATACCTATACAATAATTTATTGTACATTTACATGATTCATGGGGATGACCATGTAGGAAATGCATGAAAACTGTGACATACAGCATCTTCCATTTGTTGGAAATTCCTCAACTTTCCACAAAGCACATCTTTGGATTTCACTTCTTACAAAGGGGAGACAAGACAAAGGAAGAATTCTTCATTGTCCTTATACATACATTTCTGAAGCCTCCTCATGAGGGTTGTGGGGTGCTGAAGCCTATCCTGGCTAACTATGAGCAAAGGTGGGGCCCACCCTGTACACATCACCAGTCCATCACATGGCTGACATATACAGACAAACAACCATTCACTCTCATATTCACACCTATGGGCAAAGGTTAACCAGTTAACCTATTAGTGTATGTCTTTATATGACTGAAGAAAGCCAGAGAACCGGGGGAGAACATGCAAACACCACATCGGAATAAAACATAGGACCCTTATGCTGTTAGGTGATAGTGCTAACCACTGCACCACTGTGCCACTCTCTTCTGCATAATGCAATTTTATTTGGCTTCACCTTTACAAGCAATGCAACAAACATACAAGCTCCCCATTTTGCTCTCTCTAGTTGCTCTCTCTTTCTAGCAGGTTTTCTGTGATCCATCATTGTGTAATCTATAGTGACATCTAGCGGTGAAGTTGTTAACTGCATTCAAGTATCCGTTGTCTCACCCGCCCCTATGGTGGCCATAAGAAACCTTGCAAGTTTCTTCCTTGAGATGGTGTTTGTTTTGTCTGTTTTGGGCTCTTTTTTATGTGATAGAAAATGATGAAATTCTAGTTCATGCTCAAACATGGCAGTAACACACCTAATACTGAATGCCACCCACTTCAAAATTGAGCTTTGCATTAATCCAAGTAGGTAGAAAGTCAATTCCTGTTTTGTTCATCATCTATTTACAATTTCAGTCGATCCTAGCCCAATCACCATGCTTTGTCATTGAGGCTGTGTCCATTTATTAGACATGCTCTGCCCCTTCGATCTCTTTCATCGCCTCAGCCTCTCCCTGCATTAAATAAAAAAATCATTCTTTAGGCATATATGTGTATCTGTTTACATATAATTTGTAATTTCAAACTGTGAAACTCTGAATCTGCAGCTCTGTGGGTGGGTTTGATTCATGTTTGCACAGATGTTCCAGAGCATCACTCAAGCAGAGACACCTCCAAATGCAAATGTGTCAGTCCTTATAGTTATAACTATATAATAGTTAAAAATTATGTAAATGTTCTGCTTGAAATGGGGAAAAAAGAAGTGTGTCCTTAGATACTGTAGAAATATGTACAAAATGGTGGACTCCATATAAACAGCTCATGTTAACATGACAAAAATCTGATTCAGTTTCTGCAACTTGATATTCCCAAGTCTTACACTCTAAACTTTTATCTGTGATCTATAGCATATTTTTATGTCTTAAGTCTATGCACCAAACTGCTTTGTAGAGTTATTCTAGACACATCCATCTGGGAATAGAGCCCAGGGGCAACTGGGGCAATATTCCAATGTCCCACCTGGAATCTGACCTCAGGACATCCCTGGAGGATGTGAGGAATGGAGTTGCAGACAGAGATGGTAGAGCTGCTTTTTAGCCTGCAAAGACCTGTGCACACGTTTCAGATTGTTTGGCTGGATCATTTTGCTGGAGTGCAGGTAAATGCCATCCACTAAGAGAGTTCATTAGCCAATTAAATTTGTAAATACATGTACAATAGATGGACTTTATCTCTTTAAAGCTCAGCAGAGCCTTTGGGAAATTAAATAGAAGAATAAATTAGTGCTGTAGTTCCTTCTTTTGTCTGCCTTGTGGGCTCTTCCCAAAGGGATGCTGCTGAAAATTCCGGGCCCCATGGAAACCGCTCTCTTGGGAAACTGAAACAGTGCACATCTATAATCTTTGGCAACCCCATCTCCACATAAGACCACTGAAAACGGGTAAAAAAATATTCCCCCAAGACTAAGTAAATGGATATCAACAAATCACAGATTACTATGTTAAAGAAAATTTCAAATGGTGCAGCAGTTTGGGAATTGGATTAACATGCCCTAAAAATAAAAATATCCTTTTTTATTCTTTCTGCGGTGTCTATCAATTCACATTTTACTTTTTGCCCTCTACAATTGAAACAATCCCTCATGGCAAAGTGTCTTCAAGGCTGGCTGCTCAGGTATAGTGGAGATATGCTGTGTGTCCTGTGACGCAGGTTTCATTTGTGCACTATGCAGCCTGGAGAAGCACTCCAGAGACAGAGACGAGAGGCACAGCAAAGACAGAGGAGGGGGGGTAGCATTGACAGAAACACCCACCAAGCATGGACTGTTCCTGGCAAATGAGAATCTGTTGTGCATCTCTTTTCATCCAGATGCCAGGACTGTGGGAATCTAAATTATGGTTGTAAATTTTGCACAACTGTTTCATGCTTGATTACCCCCTGATCTGACTTTTTGCTCTTCCATTTTCATCACTGCTCCTTTTTCATTGTGTCTGTTTTACTTTGTTTCTCTTTTTTTCCTCATTCCTGGCTGCTGCTTATTATTCCTTCTGTCAATTGATGTCCTTGATTTTAACCATTTTCTGTGCACCTGTACTGTGGTCTCCTTGTTTTTCTCTCAACTTCTTAACAGATCACCAGCAATTGCCAATTTCAAGATCAGGTGTACCATTTCAGGGTCACTGAGGTAACATTTTCAAATATCTTGTAGGATATTTTCAAATGTGTTGTTATGAAGATCAGCATGTCTACCTCGTTTGTGCCGATGTTTGTAGCACAGGAGTACACAGTGTTCTTTTTATACACCTTTTTATGAGTCGTGTCTAGGCTGTCCATGTACACAACATATTTTTCATAATAATATCATCTTCATCAAATTTTCCAGCAATATTGAAAGAGAGTGTATCCCTCCTGTTTAAAATTGGGTAGCAAATTATCTGAAGTTAGAATGACCTCTGGTTAACACCTTTCGCTAAAAAATGCACTGTACAACATTCATTTCAATGTTCATGTTTGTAACGCTTAAATTGTAGCCTATATGTATCCCACAGACCTGTATGTCAACAACTGAGTTCCATCCTTATTTAATATTTTCTTTGACAAATTCCAACTGAAATGACAATGTTTTTATTGCATATCATCACAAAAAATGCTGCTTTCTGAGCTTTCAGGATAGACATCCTGATTATTTTTTTAAAAATCGCATTTAATATAAAATTATATATGTGAAATTCTGGACAAAGTTGGTCACACGATGCACATGTAATCCTATCTGTTCATGAAGTAGTCTTTCAAAGAAATTGCTTCAAAAACACCACATCATTTTCAACTGGCCACTGACTATTGTTGCTGTGAATTGTCACTACATGTCTATGGACACAAGTTTGTACATTTGTCTGCTAAGTTTTTATTAATTATGAATACGCTGGTGCTACTTTTTTTTATTTTTTAACTTCAGTTTGTCCCAAACAATAAATACATTCCAAAGTATCTGTGGAACATACATGCAATTTATTTAAGATAAGGTGTCTATAGGCACTATTTGATATTCTGGAAAGTGATGACTTGTTGACATCAACCCATATTTGGATTTAGAAGATGTAAAATACCTGGTGTTTTTACCAAAATCCATTTCATCAATGTTAAAGGGAACACATTACAATGTAAGTTATAAGTTATCCTCATAATTCTTTTTTCTGGACACAGTAAATGGTGGACAAGATCATGAAAAATAGAGAAATTTTCACAAGAACCAAAGTTCGATGTTTTCACGAGAAGCATTTTTCACCAGGTTCATTAAATTTAAAAAAGACAAATTTTCTGAATATATGGACATATTTCATTATATAATATCTGATTTTTTAATTTGAAAAATACCACCAAAAGTATTACGTTCCTTTCAATGGTCCCTCCATAACACAAAAAAGAGATAGTTTTTGGCAACTAAAAATGCTGTAACTATTTACTCGTTTATATTGTCAATCTGTTTTCAGTGATATGTGTGGTTTACTGCTCTGCAATAAAGGGGTTTATTTTAACAACTCCTCCTGAAATGTGCTATCAATTAAATTAAGCATAACAGTTCTGTAGGAACTTTGGTACACGTGATCTGTTACATTTGAGCAGAGTATGAACTAAGTTTGGCCACATGTGAAAAAATGCAAATCAAATTAAAAATCTACATTGTTTTCACACTAAATGCTGTTTTTTTTTTCATGCAACGGATTTGTGTGCGTGTATGTATACATATATATATATATATATATATATATATATATATATAATTATTATTTATATCATGAGTGCTTTCACACAGAATGTGAATATTACACAATAGCAACAATAATGGAAAAGTGGACAAAAATGACCAAGACAAAGATCATGAAATGATCTTTGTCTTGATCTTTGACAAAGATCATGAAATGATCTTTGTCATTGTTTTCACACTAAATGCTGTTTTTTTTTTTCATGCAACTGATTTGTGTGCATGTATGTATGTATGTATGTATGTATGTATGTATGTATGTATATATATATATATATATATATATATATATAATTATTATTATTATTATTTATATCATGAGTGCTTTCACACAGAATGTGAATATTACACAATAGCAACAATAATGGAAAAGTGGACAAAAATGACCAAGACAAAGATCATGAAATGAAGAGCAACATGTGGAGCAGCATCAGTGAGCAAGTGGATTGAGAACATCGACATATAATGCTAACATCATATGAAGGAGTTCCAGGTAGCTCTATGTGCCTTTTTACCAGGACACTACATATAGACTGAAAATAGAACTGGAGACACTGGAGAAAACACTGGAGCTCATACAAAGTGCAGACAACAGCGCCACATATGGTTGAATCCATTATTATTGCCATGAATGTATTTGGACCTCCCCGCCTTGAATTGTCACCTTATTATGATGGAGGGATTTGAGTGCACAAATGATCCTAGGAGCTATGTTGTTGGGAGCTTGTAGCCCCTGGTAAGGTCTCCCAAGGCAAACTGGTGCTAGGTGATGAATCAGACAAAATGACCCCTATGATGTATGTAAAATCAAGGATCCGGTTAGACCTTTTATCAAACAGCTGCAACAAATTTGTATCACTGCACCAACTATGCATAGTTTATTAGCAAAACTGTCTTCTTCTATTGTTTATTCATCAAGTCATATTGTTTATTGATGTTAGTGTGTAAAGGCCTTCACCTTGTGTTAGTCACAGTGCACAGTTAGGGTCTATTCACACCTGAAAAGTCCTTTGGTCCGCTTATTTGATTCGGATCAAATGTGGACTTTATTTTTTTCATTTGGGTCAGATTGCATTCTCATTACACTTTTTGGTATTAGACCAAAATGCCCAAACAGAAGCACGCATGTGACGAACTGCGCTGGCATTGGACAGGGAAGTCTGGGGCTAGGTGAAGCGGAGACAGCCGGTGCAGGCCGGTGTTGATGAAAATACACGTGGATGTCCTATGTACAGTTATCATTTTCGGAAAATGTATTCTACTTTTACAGACACAAATTTACGAAAGTAATGTTAACTGTCAAGAACAGCTAATTCGGAGCCAGTTTCATAATATGGGCATCTGACTAAATGTCAATAGGGCATCTGACTAAATGTCAATAAGAAGTTCAATCTCCTCATTGCTCCACGTCTGTCCATGGCTCATGGCTGCTGCTATCAGCTCTGACCACCCGTGTACCTCGGCTACTTCCAGTGGCTACAGTGGCTCGTCAAAGCACAAAAAGGCGCAAGATTCTTTGGTTTGTTTTGGTTTGAGGCTGGTTATATTCACACCAGAAGTGAACCAGCCCAGACTCCATTTGGAAGCAGACCGAGACCCCACTTGTTTGATTTGAATCAGAGTTTGCATGTTTGTATTCACACCTAAAAAAAAAGTCAGGACTTTCCAGGGAAACGAACTCTGGTCCGTTTTAAACAGACCAAACGAAGTAGGTGTGAATACACCCTTACATACATACAAGTTACATACAAAAATTGCTTATTTGGTGAAGTAAAGCTGATGTGATACTTTTTATTGTCAGTAGCTCAACCTCATGTATTTTCTACAACAGGGAGAGCATCCTTATTGAGTATGACACCTCTTTGTGTTCACACACAAACTGTCCTTGAACCAACAACTACAACTTCACAACTTCTCCACATCAACCACTTGTGATCTGGATTATTGTTGTCATTTGTGGACTTCTGGAGCTTTGAAATTCCATTTCTGTTATGATAAAGAACAGTAATAAAGTTTGGAGAAATGTGATTTGAACTGTAGGACTGCCTGGTAAGTCAAGGGACAAAGACCTCTGCTCCAAAGTGAAGTCAATTTGGCAGTATCTGAAAGTGTAATAGCACAAACAGCCACTAAATGCTGGCTCCAAAAGCCTTGGCTCCCATAGACTTACACTGAACTTCAGAAGTCAACATTTTTTAACAGGACTCATTCTGGTGTTGCTTTATTTGGAACCTTTAACCAGTCTTTCAGTTGATTGTTAATTTTTTTGGCCAAATATAAGACTTCAGGTGGAAAACAAGCTCTGATGTCTACCATGTCTGGTTTTGATTGACAGATTTTTATTACAGTTTACCTGCTTGCCAAGTTAGATATTCAGTTTTTTTCCTTCAAAAATTTTTTTCCAGACAGACAGCTCCACTGTACTTGTGGTAAAGAGGTTCCACTTACAAGGCTGTGAAATGACTTTTTGATTAATTTTACTATTTTAGAGTCACTAAGCCAGTGTTTAACATTAACTCACTCAGGACCCCTCACAGATGACTCCAACCCCTCTTTGATTCTTTCCACTTGTCCAAACATGATCACTTTTATCTCTATCTACTTAAATCTATTGTTTGCTTCCAGATATTGATTGTACTTGACAATAAATCATGTTACCACAGCCATTTGCTGCTATAGCATTCATTTCCAACAGCTGTTAATACCAATATCTTGCAAAAAATAAATGAGCATAACATTCCTATGGCTATACATTAGCTTCGCACACTTCTTTTGCAAGCCAATGGTCAGGGTTCCATGAAAAATTGCGGATGTCAAAAAGGTAGATAGATAGATAGATAGATAGATAGATAGATAGATAGATAGATAGATAGATAGATAGATAGATAGATAGATAGATAGCATGTATTTTGCATGACTGATAGAAAACTCTTGCTTTTGTCTACATTTCTGCAGGAACTTGCTTCCCATAGCCTGCATGTTTCATAAAACACTGTTTGCCATCAGGAGTTTATTCATTGCCTCTGATGAGGCTATGTCACTTACACTCAGAATCTCAACATGGGCAAGATCTTGTGGCTTACCTCCTCATCTGGTCTAAATGCTTTAATATTTCATGCAGTTCAAGGCCCTCTTTGTAATCTGCAGGCACAGCACTTTTCCGGACAGTATTTGAATTATGTGCCTGCCGGCCATTCTCTGATTCAAGCAGGAAGCAGTCGTTTCCATGAAAAGAAATAGGGGTCACTTGTCATAATGGTGGAACACGTTTTGCTAAATGGATGCTAAGATTAGCTCTTCTGTAAGAGGATGAGTCATTATAATCACTATGCAAAGTAAAGGAAGCAGCCATTCGACATTCAAGTGGACACTGCTGTGATTCCAGCAACAATAGAGCACAAGCTCCTGAGGGAGGGGGAACTAACATGAATGGCAAATGTCTCGGCGTTGAAATTTTCCACCACAAATTCTAATTAATCTGACTTTTTTTTTTTTGGCAGAAAGGGAGGGGCGTCATTGACTTCTTCCTCCATAAAATGTTAATATGTGCTGCTGAGAGCAAGACAACATGAGGAGAAGCTGCGGAGACAAGACTGCTGTTCCAGGACTGTGGAGTCACTTTGCCTCCGACTGCTTGACAAGCAAACACAAACTTCCTGCTGTGGCTGTGTGTCTGGCTGGCTGCCACATTACAGTTTAACTCCATGACTGAAAATAAACAAAATATAGCGTGCTGGAAGTCTACTTTTAGAGAGAGCTGATGGTTTTTAGAAATATAATCTTCACATATCTACTTGGTAAATTGCTGATTCACAAAAGGATTAAACATACACAAAAAAATCTACAAAAACTACAACAGTGAGCTGATGTCTAAAATGAGCATCATAAAGCTAGACTAATCTGTTGTGCTAAACACTGTGCTGCTATGCATTCTGATCTGCAAAGCATAACCTTGCACTTAATAGCAATGGAAACTAAGTGAACAAATAGGCCTACTTGCTTTGTTAAAATGTTAGTGTAACCTTAACAGGTCAGTTCACACAAGTGACAAGAAACATAATTTTACTATAGTGCTTTCACTTCTTGTCAGCACACATTAACACTGAGCATTGATTTAGCAGTTCATGCTGCTACCTTAGATGCTTCAGCAATGCTAGTCAGCTATGGCTGCTTTCCATTAGGGGAACATCTATATATCACTGAGCAGCTGAGTGCAATGCAAAATAAACCATGTTGTCAGGCCAATCTGACTTACATGAGCGCCTTGGCTGTAATGAAATTTTATTCTGATTTTGAACAGAGATATTTGGATATATTTGGATTTACTATTGGGACAAGCTGTAAACACATTGTGACATGTTACTTTTAACATGCTGTGAAGGATACATTGTGAAGGTTAAAGGTTCAGTGTGGAATATTTAATAATGTCTACTGGTGACATTACAGATTGCAGCCCACTGAATCCCCCCCCCCCACCCTCTCTTTTGATGGTCCTAGAAATGTTATATAGTGACAGAAACATAGCAGTGGAACACAGTGGACTCAATGGAGATGGCCTTGTTCTTCTACATCTATAAACTTCTCATTCTAAGGAAACAAAAACACAACGCTTCTTATTTTTATCATGCAAATATGACTGTGAAAATTATTTTAAATTTCTGCCATTAAATCCTCCAAAACCCATCTAAGTCTTACACAGACCTTACACAGGGCCAATTAATATTAATAAATTAATAAATAACAATATTAAATAACAACTAATAAGGCTTTGAAAGATGCTTATATGTGTCATTTTGTCTCAGTAATACCACTATCAATCAGAGCTGCCGGGATGACGTAGGCTCTGACATAGGCTCTGTGCCCTCCCTACGTAACTGAGTTCTCCTCACGTTCAAGGCAGGCACACATAAACAATACATGAGGCGTTCAGGAACAATTAGAATGACTAGGAAATCACAACACTTTTCAAAATCGTCAAATATTCAGAATATTCAAATACAACGGCAAAAAAAAAAAAGAATGGTGGTGTCTGTGAACCATGTCTGTGAACCATGTAATCACAATCCTACATTTTAAACTCTGTAATTATCTATATTTCCCACACTTGCCCATCAGCGCATCACAACACTTTGCACCATGTGCTCAGGTAATTTTGCCGATGAGGTCTGAAGTTACATTTTGGTGCATTATGGGAAGTGAAGTTCTTCTCCTGCAAGGTTATTATCAAATCCTCCGCACTTTAATCATATACTTCTTGAATAAGGACAAAAGTAGGCCTACTTGCCAAATGCCTTTTTTTTTTTTTTTTTGCTTTTTTAGGTGCTTCGCTTAAATTTCTGTCAGCGCCAATTGATAGTGACAGTGCCACCTTCTCATAAGCTGAAGGTATTTATCAGGCTGCATGGAATTAGTTACATCACAGTCTAGGAAAAAAAATCTTATCATTATTAAATCTCTCACAATCAGTACTAATTGGATATTATTATATAATAAATAGGCCTAATAATAATAATTATTATTTTTCTTCTTCGGTGATTTGACCACCACATCTTCGCGTTTTAGGGGCCTCACTTTACTTTCTTGCCTAGGGCCCCCAGATATCTTGAAACGGCCCTGCTATCAACATATTTATATGCAGTCACTTGTTACCAGTTTTTAGACTGCTGAGGAACATTTATAAAGACTTTGAGTATACTTTAATTGTGCATAATCATGTTAAAGAAAAAGATTAAATACATTATTGAGTGTAGCTGACCTACCTAGTAGGTCACTGTTAAACCTGTACCCAGCATTTTTGCTGTTTTCTTAAAATGAGGAATCCTAGCAGGTATCCATGCACTTATTAACAATTAACTACAGTTTCTGCAACTGTCTTTTGCAGGCAATGAATCTTTTTTTTTTTTTTAACATTTGCTAACTCCATTTCTAATCTGACAACTGTCTCCACCATGAAGAACCTGTACACTGATTTAAATGTACATGACTCAGGTTAGACTTAGCAAAAGTCCTTTCACTCACTTTCAGTTTCTTTAATGCCTAGCTCCATTGGCTTAGAGATGCAGTTACAGTGAATAACCAGCTACTGTAACAACAGACTTCAGCATAAGCATACAAGCACATGTAAATCTTCCATACTGAACCTTTAATATTACCTGATACTGCTACCACGTTAGTAGACATTTAATTTCTACCACACACAGTACATGTGTATGCATGTGTCAAAGCATCAAATGAATATTTCTATAGTATTTTTGGCTACCACCTCCTCCTCCTCCTGAGAACACATGCAGCTCTCTAGGAATAAAATGCACTGCAATGTTCATCAGCTAGTGTCTAACTCTGCCATTTTGTGTTCAGGTAGCACAAAGAGGGTTTATCTGAGCTTTTAAGCTCAAGAACAGCTGTTACAACTCCAAATGTGGTTAATGAGAGTGAACCAAAACAAAGTTGCCTGGGCCATAAAACAAAACAGCAGCAAAGCTAAAAGCTTCATTTAACTGAGAGAAAGTAAAAATACTCTGTATGTCAGTACACTTACATTAGAAACAACACGGGACACAATCATTGAATTCATAGCTACCATGAAATAGTAGTTGCTGCCGCTTTAAACACATCAGTTTTGTTTAATGTCACATCATGGACCATGAAGACTGTCACTGTGTCAGATTAGGTCATGAACGAGTTATTCTAGGTAAGGCTTTCATGACCTGTGTGATGACACAACTACACCATGAATCAAATAAAAAGTTCAACACACTTGTCTCTTTGGCAGAATGTTCACCTCAGCTGGATTGTTATACTGATATATTATTCCACCTAACATTTTACACACTCAGTTATTTCATGTGCATAAATCATTGATTAAAGATGAATTGAAGTAAGAACATTAGTTAATGATACATTTTAAAAGATAAATAATGATAAAAATCATTTTTCCACAAAATCATCTGGCTCTGGAAACATTGCAGCCATCACTCAGATAATCTATAGGATGTGCTCATGTTGTGACATTTTCATTGGTATTACATGTTACTCTTTATGAATTCTGTTGATAAGATCATGAATTATTCACAAGTCTGAAAATATATGTTGTTGTGGAATTTTTACACATATTGTAATTGCTTTATTCACTTTTAGTTTGTGTCATGCACCAAATGCAAGACTCCTGTTGTTTTGCAAGATACCAAAAGACGTTGCAGTGGTCACATCTCATTTCAAAATCACAGCTTATTTTGGTCTATGCCTTAACTTCCAAGCTTGGAAAATAAAATTTGCAACAAAAGGTTTCTTACCTGAGGCACAAATCAAGATTGTTATAATTTTCCAGCCCCAGGAAATCTACCCTAATGGAAGCCATTTATTCCTCACATCCTTGTATTAAAACCAAAAATCTGTCCTCCTTTTGAGTGACATTAAACTTGCTTATCTCCATGACTTAATGATATGTATCTAATGATATGATTCATGAACACAACTGCCTTTTGTTTGAAATATCCTTTCATCATTCAGTACTACAGCTGCACTTTCCAAGACATTCAATTTATATTTTTTGTTTATACTCTGCATGAGTTGACTGTTTTGCACTATGCATGAAAAACATGTTGCTCCTCATCTCTTGGATATCACATCCTGTTCTGGAAAAATCAATGAAAAATTGTTTCAATAAAATCTCCATCTCAGCTCATTAGCCTGGGGACAACCAAGTAAAGTACCCCAATTAAAAATCTTTTTAGTCAGTCTCTGATCAGATTTCTCCATAAGAGTGTTTCAGAATTGAAATATTTGACTTTTATGTCAGGTATTTGGAGGTTTTCTGTCCTAAATGTCCACTAATGACCATGACTATAATACATGGTACTGGAAGAGGAAACCTCAGAGGTATACCAACACCACTAATAATGAAGCCAAACCTGATCTGTTTCTACAAACATTAATACAGCTAGAAATAAGTTATTTTTCTTTTCTTTTGTGGGTGAACTCAACCTTTAAGGTTTCACTGATACACTAATGTGCATCTTGACTTGTTTTTCCTGTTTTGAACTTTGCAGATCAGAGGTGCTGAATGCAGAGCCACAGGGTATTGTGCATCTAAATGTCATGTTTTTATACAATATAAATATTTGATACTGAGCCCGTTTACATGCACACTAAAACTCCATTCATTATCCGATTTCTGGAGTTATCAGATTATTCAAATGGTCATGCAATCAGAGCAATCAGATTAACACATCTGGATTTCTCCCCAAAATTCCAATGTCTTCCTGCATGTGTACAAGTTAATCTGATTTATTTCCTTCTTTTACATCTGCACGTGTAAACACAATGAAAATTGTAGAAAACAAAAGATATGTAGTCAAACTGGAGTGAAAGACAATAACAGGAAGTTTGAGTCTACCATCACTATTTACATATGTAGTCCGAAAGAAATCCAATAATGGACTGAAGCATCAAAACCAGGGTTTTTGATTATTGTATTTCTGAAGTGCATGTAAATGCATCACATCTGATTATTATCTGATTTCTCACAGTTATCTGATTTTTATAGTCACATAAATAGGCTTAACAAATGAGAGTAGGTGGATTGATACAACTCATGTCAACCCCCCCAAAAATTACCCTGGAGACATCGCACACTCTCTCACACCACACTTCTTCCTCACCACCACCTGCCCTTCTCTCTTAAAGTGCAATTTCAGGAGAACAGATTAAATTACTGCCTATCATTTCAACAGCTCTTACACAGACAGATAGCTTTTAAATTGCTGAGGAAAATCAGAAAGATCATCAGAAGTGTTTCTTGTAATTCACAGTTTTAGTGAAGAAATGATTTAGCGGGACCAATAAATTTGACTTGTTACAAGAAGTCGAGAGGAGTGAGAGCTTACCTGCTGACTTCTCCTGCTGCAGAGGAAATATGGTCCTGTCTTTGGCTGAAGGATATTAAAATTGAATTTCTGTGTGACAGAGCCCACTTTCAGCATACTGAGTGACTCGAGGAACAGGGATGACACAGGTATAGGAGCTGTGACGTTTTCACTCATGACAGGGTGATGCAAAGGCTAAATACTGAAGTCATTTAATGTTCACAAAAAAACATGAAACAAAAACATTCAGTCTTGCCCCGGAAAATAGATGTTTTACAAAAATAATTTTGATTTAAGAGCAATCTCCATGTCAAACTGTTAGAGAAAACCAAGAGATGTGGTTGTGTGGCTGGAAGGCTAAAAAATTACCCAGTAAGAGGCTGTGAGTTGGGATCATTTTTTCTTACCAACTATTTTAATAACAATTATATTTTTTCATCCACAGTTACTTTGACTATTTGCTACACACCATTTGTCAAATCAGAGCACTATTTAGCACAACAGGCTTTTAATTTCTTCACAATGGTCCTCTGCAGGGGTATCATAAAATGTTGTAAAAGGTTTTGTTTCTATGTGTTAACCATCCTCTAACTAAAACTGAGCTACACTCAAAAGGCAGATAGATTAATTTACTTTTAATTTATTTACAGATCACATTCTCAAGCCAACAGCCTATTTGAGAATTTCCAGTCAGGTTCTAGGGAACAACATAGTACAGAAGCAGCATTGGTCAAAGTTACCAATGACCATTTAACTGCTTCAGATAAGGATCTTGTTTCTATACAGATCTTATTAGACCTTAGTGCGGCATTTGACAGTCAGCCATCACATTCTCCTGCAACGACTGGAACAGTCAGTTGGTATTAAAGGATCGGCATTAATGTGGTTTAAATCCTATCTAACAGATTGTTTTTAGTTTGTTATTGTTAATAGTTAGTCACGGATTTCCTCAAGGCTCAATTCTTGGACCAATACTGTTTATCTTATACATGCTTCCTTTAGATAATTTAATAAGGAAACATTCTGTCAACTTTCATTGTTACACTGATGATACCCAATTATATTTAAACCTGATGAAGCCAATTAGCTAATTAAACTACAGGAGTGCATTAGGGATATTAAAGATTGGCTGACCAACAACTTTCTGCTAATAAACTCAGACAAAGCTGAAGTCAGTGTGCTTGGCCCAAAAAATGTTAGGGATGCAGTGTCTAGCGAAGTGGTCACCATGGATGGAGGTACCCTGGAGCCCAAAAGCACCGTGAGGTCTCTAGGCATTATTTGTGATCAGTATTCATCATTTAACTCACACATTAAACTGATTTCTAGAACTGCCTTTATTTATCTGCATAACTTTGCTAAAATCAGGCATATTTTAACATTGAATGCAGAAAAAAAAATCCATGCTTTTATTACATCCAAACTAGATCATTGTAACTCCTCTCAGGCTGTCCCAAAAAGTCTTTAAAGACCCTTCAGCTAATCCAGAATGCTGCTGCCCATGTGGTGACTAGAACCAGTATCACACACCATATTTCTCCTGTATTGGCTTCTCTGCACTGGTTCCCTGAAAAAGCTAGGATAGAAGTACTTTTCTCTTACAAAGCCCTACATGGTCAGGCACCTAGTTATCTGAAAGAGGTTCAGCACTGAACAGCGCCAAGACAGCTCTGTTCAATGCAGTAGACCAGGGGTATTCAAATCCGGTCCTCGAGGGCTGGTATCCTTCATGTTTTAGGTATTTCCCTCTTCCAACACACCTGGAAGCCATTACATCATTATCAGGCTTCTGCAGAGCTTGATGATGAGCTGATCATTAATTGAACCAGGTGTGCTAGAAGAGGGAAATATCTAAAACATGCAAGATACCAGCCCTCGAGGACCAGATTTGAATACCCCTGCAGTAGACACAATGCAGTAGAGCAAATGTGTAGCCTGAAGAAAAAAAAAATTAGAAAAAAGTGTCTAAGCTCCCAGGTAGGAGTTGGCTCCTATCATTCACTTGACAGAGCCAGCTCCAAGAACTGTTACATTGGCGACCAACGCATCACGAATCAGAATACATGCTTTAACCTCATCTACTAACAAATGGAACTGACGGTTCAAACCTTTTGCCATTATTTTATTGAGCGACAAAAAATTCAACATGTTTTATTTTAATGTTACAAGATCACCATAATCTTCAAATTTAGAATTACATAAACATAAACTAAAATAAAATAAATTTAAATGAAATACTCATTATTCATATTCACAAAGCCACAAGGAGACACAGCAGAGGGATGAAAGAGCCACGTGTGACTCTGAAGCAAGACAAAATTATGTATGTCCACTATGTATTAATATATATCAGCACATAGCTCAGTAGGTAACACTACTGGCTACGATGTGAGAGATCAGGGTATAAATCCTATCCTAGCAATAAATTTGTTAACTTCTGTCTTTTTAATGCCATGCGATCTACCCACACTACCTTCAACCCTGGTCTAAATGCATTGACCATACACTCAGTGGAAATGACACTTGTCAGAGACATGCCTGACTTTAGCAATACAGTCATGAAAAAATTTGTATGTTTGAAGGATAGACAGGTGAAATTTCCATATAAAAAACAAATAAATGAAAATACGCAATGGTGCATTGGTTAGCACTCGTGCCCCACAGCAAGAAGGTCCTGGGTTCGATTCCAACTCCAGTCAGTGGGGGTGGGACCTTTCTGTGTAGAGTTTGCATGTTCTCCCCTTGTCTGCGTGGGTTCTCTCTGGGTACTCTGGCTTCCTCCCACCATCCAAAGACATGCAGTGATAGGTTAACTGGTTAATCTAAATTGCCCATAGGTGTGAATGTGAGAGTGATTGTCTCTATATGTCAGCCCTGTGATGAACTGGTGAAATGTTCAGGGTGTACCCCGCCTTCGCCCGTAAGTAGCTGGGATAGGCTCCAAGCGACCCCCGTGACCCTTGTGAAGATAAAGCGGGTTCAGAAAATGAATGAATGAATGAAAATACATATTATGTGTTTTTATTTTTATTTAAATTAATATTTTAAAATAGTGGTGCATGTGTTTTGGTGTATCCTAGTGGTGGTATGTGGTTATGGTTTGTCTGAAAACTGACTTGCATACTGTGCCCCACCAAAAAATAATTTCACCAGTTGCCACTGGATTCCATGATTACTCCATTTTTGCTTTGGGCAGCACAGTTTGGTTACAACAATATGAATGCGGGCAAGTGGAGCAAAAAACAAAACCAACATCTAAAATACCACCATTATCTTTTAAGATTTTTACACTTAAAAGTTACATCAGAGCCATGCAAATACCTCCATTTAAAGCTGCCACTACTTCTAAATCCTCTGCAGAGAGAAGTTAGCTGATAGCTTTTGCATCTGCAACTTAACCATCCAAGTGGCTTTTCTTGCCTGCCCTACATTCTGCAGCCATATTGTTTGCATTCAAAGGCAGTGCCCACACAGCTGGAGGATAAGCCAAGTCTCTCAGCAGATAAAGTACAGCGCCATTGCCTGCTGCACCCTCTTTTCATTTCCTTCTGTCTGCTGGGGTGTCAGAGGCTCCTGGCCACAGCTGGAAGATGAATAGTGCTGCACTACTCCACTTTGTCATGGTGTCCAAAAAGGCTCTAAATGGCATTGAAAGACTCGCAGGCTCTCACAAATGGGATCTCTGCAGCCCTGCATAACCTTGTGTGTATGGCTTGAATCACAAAAAAAACAACATTCAAAATCAGTTGTATGTACATTTTGTTTCTTAGAAGAATGGACATAAAGCTATTTCTAAATTGTCCAGATAACTCTCATTTCAATAGAGGGTATACACCTTATGTCACAGTCACTGAAAATGCAATGTTCAGCTTCAGGATCATGTACGTCCAAAGTTTCAGAGTAGCAAAGAACCACTACTTTATTATTCTTAACTAGGTTTTCCAAGTGTCTGTGGGGTGTGGTGAAGAACTTCAAGGATGACTCCATCATAAACACAGTCCGCTTATTTACACAACAAACCAAAATGTCACTCGGGCCTTTTGACGTGAAGTGCATTGTGGGAATGGGAATTCCACACAGCAGTAATTTTGCTGTCTCTGTGAGACAGTGTTTATGATGGAGTCATCGTCAAAGTTGAGGGAAGTGATTCAGGTGTGTAAGCATGGAAAGACTAATGGATTAGTAATAATTAGGCTGTCACTTGGGTTTACAAATTTGAAAAAAAATTGTGATGAAAGCTTTCACTCAGACATTACAAATATTTGTCTTTATTTTTTTAAGTTGTTAGTTCCATCTTAAGTTGTTAGTAAATTAGTAAGTTGGATACAAATGTGTGGAAGACTGCTGTCCACATATTGTTTGTAGATGTCATTTGATTTTCATGCCTTCTATTTTTAATATTTGTGATTTTTTTGGTATTGTTCAGTGCCATAATAGCATCCCTTTGTTCTTTTGTTGCATTGCTGGCTCCCGTATTTGCCAGTTTTTTTTTTTCTAAATACTTTTGGAAACTATTGTAAAAGCACTGTGTATTGTTGTATTTCGGCTGGCTGGCTTGGATGGATGGATGGATGGATGGATGGATGGATGGATGGATGGATGGATGGATAGATAGATAGATAGATAGATAGATAGATAGATAGATAGATAGATAGATAGATAGATAGATAGATAGATAGATAGATAGATAGATAGATGTACTTTATTGATTTTAAATTAAATTTTATCTTTTACGCTTGTAATACAAAATCCCATGTGTCTGTTAATCTATAAAATTTGCTATTTTACTAAAACTGAAACAGAAAAAAACCTTTAAATTATTAGAGGCACTGCATCCAGTTAACCCTGGCCACAGGACAATTCACAATTTAGCCTTGAAATGTCAAATAAGAAATAGTTGGCATAATATGAAGAATGAAAATGTTGACTTGAATTTCATTGAAGACAGTTTAAACACAACATAAATATTGATTCTTTCTTCACAATCATGCTACAATACATTAAAAATGAAGTTCAGATGTGAAATTTTAGAAATAATGAGTTAAAGTAATGTTATAACACTGTGATTTTAAATAGGTGACTTGAACAGGTTATTGGAAACATGATTTGGTCCAAAAGCAGTATCGAGCAAAGGTCAAGTCCTTCAGGAGCAAAGATAGGTTGAGGACCACCAATTTGTCAACAAATGTATGGGGAAATTACTGAAACCTTTAAAAACAATGTTCCTTGAAAAAAAAAAAAGAAAAAAGGGATTTAAAGAGGTAAAGAGCAGATTTGAACATTTCAAGGAAGGTCAAAAAAAAAAAAAAAAAAAAAAAAAAAAAAAAAAAATATATATATATATATATATATATATATATATATATATATATATATATATATATTATATATATACACACACATACACACACACACACACACACACACACACATATATATATATATATATATATATATATATATATATATATATATATATCACACTCTTCTACAGCTCACAGAACTACATGTGCTGAGGATTACTGTTGCAAACCTTTGTCAAGCTCTACAACATGCAGTTACAGCCACAAATGCCAGTTCAAAACTTACTGAGCCAAAAGCCTGAGCCTTATGTTAACTGTGCCCAGAAGCGTTGTGGTCTCCTCTGGGCTCAGAGGCATCTGGGATGGACCAGCACTCAGTGGAAATATGGACTGTGCTCAGACCAATCAATATCCAGATCTTTACAGGAGAAATGAATGCTGTGTGATGCAGACAAAAGACAAAAACAGGACCAATGTCCCTGTATCTCACCGGCATGTTCTATTAAGAATCAATGCCAACTTCAATGTGCAAAGTTGTCAGGTTCTGCCATCATGTTTACAGTCCTAGATAGATAGATAGATTTACTTTATCAATCCCCAAGGGGAAATTCAAAATATGGTCACCACTCTACAGAAACAGTCACAACCACAGCAAAAATAAACACAGAATGTAAATAGCTAAAAAAAAAAAAAAAAAGTTAGATTACAGAGAAAAGTAAGTTTAAAAAGACAAGGTATGTGCTCTATGTAACACATAAAACATAGAAACCCCTCCTGTGGTGTTGATGCAGGAGATCAATCTCCCAATAGAAGTGGATGGTACTTTCGCTTGAGGATAACTCAACAAATTAAATGAAAGTCCATATACTATGACTTCCTATCAGTGCTCAATATTGTGCAGTGCTATTTTCTTCTCTAACCCTTTCCATCTTATAAGCCATCAAAATATGGCCCATTATAAGTAAAGGCAAACGTTTAATATTTCAAGAACATGTCCAAAATTTAGAGATCTAAATTTCTTATAACAGTGAACAAACTTTGTAGACATTGTCCAAAGGAAGTTACATATAAATTTTAATATAAAAAAGGAGATGTTGAAATTGCTAATGACGACGCTGGACACAGCGCCTTCACAATAGTTCATGGACTATCCGGACTGTTCTCAGCAGCAAAGACAGAAGCATAGATCTGTCATGTCATGGTCAGTGTCACGTCTGTGATACAACATACATACATTGAAATTTTGGAGCTTTGAACTTTTCCAGTGATGTCCTTACACACTTGTCGCCTCTTGTCCCCAACAGAGAATGTATTAAGCACTAAGCAACCATATTGCAAATAACATATGTAAATATATATCTACAGAAAAGTAATTTAATAGCTGATATACTTTTATATTTTCCTGTTTCACTCTTATATGTTCTGCCTGTCTTTCTGCACTTTGTTTTCTGTATTTTGCTGCTATAAACACTGCCATGTTATAAAGTCTTATCTTATCTTATAATACCCCCAAAAAGATTTTAGAGTGTCGTTACAGTTGAGAATAAAGAGTTGTGATGTTACACCAAATATGTCAGTGTATTGTACTCTGATCTTTCAGAGTCATGGAATGTGAGAAACTGATAAAAATAAAAACATTTCCATTGTTGCCACCAGTGGACACAGCTCTGTTAATGTAAAAGAATGGAGTTTGATGCTAAAGGAGCAACTTTCCTCTACATGGGTGAGTTTAATTATGAAGATTATGAAGGTGTAAAGTTACTATGCTGTGATGTTATGTTTGCTGAAATTTCATGATCCACATTTCAGACTAAACTTTTCAGACCAAACAGATCTTTAGTGCAGGCACCACAAACAGGGTGGAAAGAGGGTGATTTGTGGTTTTATTGTAGCTGTTTGC
Source organism: Sphaeramia orbicularis (assembly GCF_902148855.1). Classification (NCBI taxonomy): domain Eukaryota; kingdom Metazoa; phylum Chordata; class Actinopteri; order Kurtiformes; family Apogonidae; genus Sphaeramia; species Sphaeramia orbicularis. The sequence continues at coordinate 49,574,879 of NC_043963.1, forward strand.
TTTAAAAAAAAAAAAAAAAACAGTGCTAAACTAACTGAACTTTACTGAATGAAAACTCAGTGTTATTCTGACCATCTTTTTTCTCTATTGGGCATTACTCTTACGTGAGGCAACATGTGTGCACAGAAAAAGGCTTGCCTTGAATTGCCTGCCATTCCTTTGGCTTTAGAGAGACTCCTAGCAAAGATCTTCCAGCACTGCTTCCTTTCTGTTAAATCTGGTTGTTCCTACACCAGAGGCGACAACACCTACCTGCGCTGTCTCACTGTTCTCATGGAAACACATCAAAGGAGCTGAAAGACAGACAGAAACTGAGAACGAGAGAAGAAAAAAAACAACCCTGAGATACTTTGTTACTGTACTGTTCCACTCTTGATTGTTCCTATTGCCTCTCTCGCTGGTGACAGTAAGCTCAGTCACACATCTTTTCCCCCCTCTGTCAGAGGTGAATACCAAAGCAACACACCATGTAGGTGCTGTTTTGCTGTTTTGCAATTCAAGGCACCCAAGTCACCCACTCAACCATCACAAACTGCACATATTTGTCGGTTTCAGGGTACGCATATACATATTTCAGCAGTTTGAAGGCATTCCTCCACATTTACTTTTTCCCCTTGTGATGAAAACAGGGTTGACATAAGAGAGCCTGGGGCCAGTGGAGTTTGGAACCGAGATTAAACCAGAGACACCCGTAGGCCTACAGGCAGTGATTACAACAACCCCCATTAAAGGCAGCCTTGATGAAAATCTAAAGCGGCGTGTCTCGATGGGGAAAAGATGTGTAGAGGATGCATTCACGGCCACCTAGTAGACACAAGACAGTAAATGCCTCACTGTTAAGTGTTTGTGATAGTTGGGCAGACACATGAGTATCTGTTGTTGACTGTCACAACAGCTCCAGCAAAATGAATAGGACTCCAGATCTAAACTGGAGTTGGCAGGATGAGGCAGTTGAGTGCATAAATAATGGCCATTACCTCTGTTTAAGTTTATCAGTCTTGGTGGCAATTTCTAAGCACAAACCAGTTGTTCCTGCCAGAATTTGCAAGACTGGTGTTGATGGTTGCATGATGGATTCTTTGCCTCCACTAAAAGGATGTCAAATATTTATGAACTACTGGACAAATGCATATTCACTGCCCAGAGTAATCTTTTTTTTTTTTTTTTTTTTAAATCAGTTTGCTTCTGGGAAATTGCATTTTAGGTATTTAATCATATACCTTTTTCAATATTATTTTTGTTCATTATTTTTTTAAAGCAAATTGTTTAGTTATTTATCTTTTTAACACAACTGGAAATGAATAGCTTATACAGGTGGAAATCCTCTTGTGAATCTTCTTATCATTTTTTGGAACTTAGCTTAATTTAAGTTCCAAAACACAACCTCTTACCCTACATATTATATTACAGCCATCACATCCCACTGGTGAATCCAAAGGTTGAAAATTATCTTTAAAGGTATAATTTGTCGTATTTCTGCTTTCAAAGGTGGAGGTATGGAAAACATGTGGTACACTCAGTGTATGCCGTGGCTTTGTCAAACATGTAAAGCTCTGTGTATAATTTCCTGTTGGACTAAATATCTACAGTCTTGTTTAATGATCCACAGTTCAGCATTAAGGACCGTCCATACCAAGAATGATAACAGTAACTATAAAGATGAAGCTGTGAGCATCCGTGCAGCTTAACAATAACAGTCTGTAATCAGTAGTACCAAATGCTGCGCACTGTGCACTCCAGCTGTGTTGGAGCAGTAAAATGAATATGGATTACTAGAATCTAAACTTTGAGTTAACACATTGCTTGCCATTTTTTCCATATTAAGTCCCTTTGAAGAAAAGGCAAAAAAAGTGTTTATTCATCCACTTTCTTTCATACAAAATAAACATGTTTTTATTAAATATTTAATATCAGATTGTAATAGCTATTAAGGCTATGCAAAGTAACAAGGCCCCTGGCCCTGATGGTTTTAGCGTAGAGTTCTTTAAGAAATTCCTAGATAAATTAGCCCCTCTTCTTATTTTAGTGTACAGTGAATCTCTCGAACGTGGTTCGCTACCACAGACTTTAACCCAGGCATCCATAAGCCTTCTCTTAAAGAAGGGCAAAGACCCTGAATCATGCACTTCATACAGGCCTGTGTCCTTATTGAATGTGGATGTAAAAATTTTAGCCAAGGTTTTGGCAATTCGCCTTGAAAGGATTCTGCCTTCCATCATATCAGAAGAACAGAATGGTTTCATCACAGGATGTCAGCTTTTTTACAATGTTCGTACACTTCTGAATGTAATTTTTTCCAAGGATCCCTCCCCAGTTCCTGAAGTTGTCATTTCAATCGATGCTGAAAAAGCATTTGATCGTGTCGAATGGAACTATCTTTTTGCTGCACTCCACAAATTTGGTTTTGGTGACACATTTATATCATGGCTCAAACTTCTTTATACCTCCCCCCTGGCTAGCATTCACACTAATGATATTCACTCGAGTTATTTTACGTTATCACGTGGTACTAGACAGGGTTGTCTTCTGTCCCCTTTATTATTTGCCATAGCCATTGAACCATTGTCTATTGCTCTAAAATCCCTTCCATTACTTCGTGGAATCTTTCGGTCCAATTTGGAACTTAAATTGTCTCTCTATGCTGATGACCTACTCCTATATATATCAGATCCCTTAAGCAGCATTAAGTCAATTTTGTCTTTGTTAAAGAAGTTTGGTTCCTTCTCTGGCTATAAAGTCAATCTCCTCAAGAGTGAATGTTTTCCCATTAACTCTGCTGCTTTATCAATCAAACAATCGGATCTTCCTTTTAAACTTAGCACATTGGGTTTTAGATATTTAGGAATTAATGTGACTCGGTCTCTATCCTCTCTTTATATTGCTAATTTCGCCCCATTACTGAATCAGACCAAAGCTGATTTGCACAGGTGGAACTCCTTGCCTTTGTCACTAATAGGTAGAATTAATGCTGTTAAAATGAATATACTGCCTAAATTTATTTTCTTGTTTCAATGTCTTCCTTTATTTTTACCCAAAACATTTTTCAAGTCATTTGATCAAATTATTTCCACTTTTTTTGTGGGGTGGTAAACCTCCCAGGGTGAGATTTTCGCTTCTGCAAAAATGTAAGTTCAGTGGTGGTCTCGCCTTTACCTAATCTTCTGTTTTGTTATTGGTCAGCGCATATTCACAAATGTATTTTTTGGTGTAGATTAGAAGCTCAATCACTCTCTTCATCTTCCTTACTGGCCGTACTCTCCTCTTCTCTCCCGATGAATCCTTCCAAGTTCACAAACAATCCAGTGGTGCTTTCCACCTTTAAGATTTGGTTTCAGTTTAGGCGCCACTTTAAATTTTTGTCCACCTCCACCTTCATACCCATAACTAAAAATCATCTATTCCCCCCTTCACTTATGGACTCCACTTTTATGATTTGGCAGAACCAAGGCATTAAATGTTTCAGAGACCTCTATAAAGATGGTATCTTTTCTACATATTCTGATCTGATGTTAGATTTCAATTTACCAGCTAACCATTTGTTTCGATATTTCCAACTACGACACTGTGCCTCCACTCTTTTTACAGGTTTCCCTTCTCTTCCAGCCAAACAACCATGGGATGGTCTTCTAACTTTGAAACCCATAGAGAAATCTCTTATATCAAAAATTTACACACATTTAATTTCATTTGATGATGATTTGATGACTAAAGCTCGAATTTCTTGGGAAGGTGAATTAGGCTTAAACCTCACAGACCAGCTATGGGATAAAGCTATCCTTAGTATACGGTCCAGCACACCATGTGCTAGATTACAACTTATTCAGTTTAAAGTGTTGCATAGAATCCATTTATCAAAATCTCGACTCTCTACAATCTATCCAAATATTGTGGACCAATGTGACAAGTGTCAAGGATCTCCCTGCAACTTAACCCATATGTTCTTTTCCTGTCCTAAGTTACTGAAATTTTGGGGTGATTACTTTATGATCATGACTAATATTCTTAGGAAAAATATCAATATTCACCCTTTTATAGCGATATTTGGGCTCCCTGTTGACTCCTGTCTTAACCAAATAGAGTCTGATATAATAGCTTTTACATCCCTCCTTGCAAGACGACGTATCTTATTTTTATGGAAGTCTCCTAAACCCCCGTCTATTTCATTTTGGCTTAGAGATGTTATGTTTTTCTTAAATTAGAAAAGATTAGACTCTCACTACAAGGCTCCTCAACTAAATTCTTTAATAAATGGCAATCTTTTTTAGATTACTTTCAGTCTTTACAAACGTTAACTTCAGATTGATCTCTCACACCTCCACCCTACTCTGTTTTATTATTGTTTAGGTATTGTTGTTTTTTGTTGTAATTTGTTCTGTCTACCAATTATTGTCACATTTGATACATCTAGGTAATGTCTAATATTTAAAAGTAAACACAGGTATCTACAAGCTATGACTTTTTTTTTTTTTTTTCTATTATTTCCATTAGCTCAATTAATATTCTTGTACACCACAGATTTGATACTGCTTGTACTTATTTGATTTTCTACTGCTCAGAGACTGTTGTGATGTTCTTGTTTCTGCTGTTGCCCCTTGTCGGAGGGCCTTGGGGTTGGATTGGGAATGGGGGAAAATGATATAAAAAGGCAATGTATAATGAATGCATTGTATTTATGCTCCTTTGTATGCTCTGTTACATTGCTCATAAAAAGATTAAAAAAATAAATAAATAAATAAAATAAAAAATTAATATCAAAATATTGTCTCAGTTGTCCACAAAAATTCACAAAGGTCAACATAATCAACCAGGTCAGAGAACAGACTCTTTTATCAGTCCTCACTCTCACTGACTGTGCTGACTGTGTTTGCTCATTAATTTACTTGTTCATCGCTGTGGTTTTGTTGTACAGCTGTTTCCTGACTCCTCTTCCTCATATTCTTACTAATAATGATGTTAAGGAGCCACTGTTTGCATCACTTTGGGTTCAACCTAACTGTACAAATTGACATCTAAACATAGTGTACATTATTACTTTGCTTTTCCTGAATGTTTTTAACTGTTTCAATGGGAGGGACTTGAATGTGTGTGTGGTTGTGCTCACGTGGCTTTCAGGCAATAACATTGATTAGAGATGTGTTTTTCTTCAAGCTCAAACTCTGCATCCCTTCTTGGATGCATTTTTCATTTAACCCATCAAGACCTCCCATTTTGATTATCGGATCAATAGGCATTAAACATTTTTGATCAGGTTTTGGTCACCAACTGCTGTTTGGGTCTTCGAGGGTTAATCTGGCTACTGCAAATGCTTTTTCTTTGTAAGCTTTTCTTATTTTTATCTTCCTTATTAGGTGATTATTACTCTTCCTGTTACTCAGCTTTTATTTGCTGTAGAAAGACAACAAGAATCTTCTGTCAAGAGACATCTAGGATCTTACAATAAATACCTAACACAACAGATTCCAAATATCATCCTATAAATTGAATAAAATCTTGAAGCTGTACTGCTCCACATATTTAAGCTGTGAGAGGTGGTTTCTTTCATTTTGCCTTGAATGATCAAGTAGAAATGAACAAGCAGAGAAAAATGAGGAGGTGATTTAGGAGGGAGTGAATGTGACCCATGGAAAAATGCTTTTATTGCTTGCCATGGCTGGTGCTAATGGTATGTCATTGCAGGAAGGCAAATTGAGGTTAGAAGGCACTAGGTGCAGAATAATCCATGTTCATCTTTGACAATTCTAGGAAAATTAATTCTGACAGAAAAACTTGGCACATGGACTAGTGTGAATGCTTCTCTTCCAGTGCTGGTGCAAAAAAAGGAAACCAAGAGTCCCGGTACAGAACAATAGTCTGCTGGCAGCATGCCTTGTTTCAGCCTTTGAAAGCCTTTAACAGATCACTTCCTCTCTGCACTAACGATATGGTGAAGGCTATCATTTGATCTAGACTATAGAGAAAAACTATCCAGAAGAAGTCCTTCAATTTGTTTGGCAGCAAGTTCATTAAGTCCAGTTAGTATGAAGAGATAAAGAAAGGAACTGCTCTCCTACTGCAAGAAAAAAAAGAAAAGGCTGAAAATACTTTCCTGGCATTTGTCACATCATGCTGTGTTTAACTGAAAGAACAAATGCAGGCAGACAGAAGGTTTGACGTGCATTGATAGCTGAGATTGTCCTACCATTTGGCTCTGCAGGGCTACAATTTCAGTCACATTTCCTCGATAGCGATTCTTTGTGGCACTGAAAGGTGTATATGTGAAGCAGATTAGGTGTCTGCAGCTGCACAATGGTAAGAAAACCACAGGAAAAAACATGACTTTTCAGCTCCAACAGCAGCAAATATCTATTTAGAAAACAACAAAAATCTACCTGTCTTTTCCATGAACATCCAGTGTTATTACCTTCATCTGTCAAGAGCATGACATTTTAGTTGACGAGTTACTGTCATAAACATAACTGTGATTTACATTTTTCTGTTGTTTTTATTCCGCTTGTGTTACAATAGTAGTAAAAATGATGTAGTTATTTACACATACAGGAAACATTATGAAGATGAAGAAGAAACATTTGTTGGAACACATGAATTAAAATTACATTTGGTTCCTTTTAGGCTTATGAAACAAAAATTCCTATACAAAGCCTATTACTGGCATACAGTATTCAGAGGAAAAGTTATTGATAATGACAGGTTCCACTAGAAGTGACATGATTCAACATTATGTCATTAAGAGACCATCACTCAAGCCTCAAATGTTGGAAAACGATGATGAAATAGTGATGAAATATGACATCTTTGGTTCATCCCGCTGATGTTATGCAGCTAAATGGAGATAATTATCACAATTATGCAAAATAAGTGCAGCTGACTCAAATTATTACAAGAAGGTGATTATGTAATACTTGTGGCAGGCCAGCTGACTACGGGGCTATGTATTCACTCCTGTGTGTCCATCTGTCTATCAGCAGGAGCCACACAAACTTCTGCACCTATTTTGATGAAACTCAGTGCTAGGGTGAACCCACACACCTGTGATCATCAATCCGTAGCTTGTGTCTGACATCCATCCCGTGTAGTATTTGGAAATTCACTAAATCAAGGGAGCAACAAAGGCATTCTGATATTTGTGGCATTTTTTTCTTATACTTAAGTAAACAAATGGGATAGAAACAAGTGGTGCCAGGCACAACAAACCCCGCCCCTCGCACGTATTGTAGCTTATTTTGGCATCATTATTTTGGCAGTTGTAATGTTGACTCTATTATGAATACAATTTTCTGAATGCAATGTTGAAAATCTGTATATTTGTCTTTATATAGATGTATGTATTTTTCAGACAGACAGACAGACAGACAGACAGACAGATAGATAGATAGATAGATAGAGCCACACAACTAACTAACCCTAACCCTAACCATGTGTCATAATTAGGTTTAGTAAAGTTGTGAAAAAGAGAGAAGAGAGGACCCCTGGCCATTGTGGAGGTCTATGCTCACTAATGAACAAAACCTAAGGATGAGCAATACAGCCCCCCTCCCCCCCCCAAAAAAAGTGAAATTTAATAGGTTTATTTTCTGTCCACATAAACTCAAAACAGGAGTGAAAAGAGATTTCTTTATCCAAACTACACACTGTAATGTATGTGTGCAATATCATCAAACAATAACAATTGTAAGGTTGTCAGTGTGCATGATTTGTAAAGAAAATATTCAAATTTTAAGTGAAATACAGCAATAACCAGAGAGATATACTCAAAGTGAATTTTATTGCAATAAAAAAACAGGTTGCATTTTAGACCTTCATTAAGCAAGAAAGGTCTTGATTTTGCAATTTTCTCATTAATCAAAATAATTCAATATATTGCCCAGCCCTCATAGTACTTAAAGTAAAATGATGGCAAAGTTTGTGGTGGGATTGAAAGTCCCACCTATAGGAGGATTTAATTAGCGCTTTGAATGAATAACATTTCACCCATTTCTCTCTCTGTCCTTGGTAATCAGTTCTGGGCCATTAATGAGAGGATGACTATCGACTGGAAAAGCAGGCTGCTGATAATTGAATGTGGAGAGGCCATTAAACATTCCTAATCAAAAACAAACACTCTAAACCCACAGTTCCTGCAGAACAATAAGATGCAACAATGGAAGCTTGTTAGTTGAAAGGCAGAGGAATAATGTGCTCTGTATCTATCTTAGGCTGTTGTTCTTTTTTCCCCTTTTGCCTATCATTGCTAACATTTCAGAATTGACAAGCCAGAAAATGAGCTGAATTTCCCGGGCATGACACCTTATTGAATTTCTCAAGTTGGTGTTTTGAGATGGGACTGACTAGAAAAACACTTTGTAATTGAAATGTTCTCTGACGCTCTATTCCTCATGCAAACAGGTCGGTAAATCACCAACAGTGACTATGGTCTTACGTTGGAAATCACTACTCTGCTATTGACTTAGCACAATTGATCTGGATTCAGTGTCACCACAGCTCATATGAAGTTAATAGCTCATTATACCTAGTTGCCAAACCAAACCAACAACCCTTTAGCTTTTGCTTGAGCTCATTGGAGACTGATGGTTGTGAACGGGATCAAATAAAATCCATTAAACAACGGGAGCAAAGTTTATTGTCAAATTTAGCAATTAAACAGTAATACACGTGATTTTACTACTATGTTTCTGTATAAAAATAAGAAGAAATCACCTGTTAATCAAATACACTCAGTGCCATTATGATATTTTGTTGATGAGTTGAGGGTTTTGTGCTTTTATGCCAGATTTAAGGTTGTCGACCATAATATCTAATTGATTCATGACATCGGCATGTCTAATTAATGATCTGATCTGCATTATTCTTATTCCCACATTACTCACACTACAATAAATATTCTAATTAATGCAAATGTTTTTATATGCAAATCTGTGGAGACCTGTTGGGCTTTTATGACATGCTGAAAATGTTATTGGCCTTGGGTGTTTGGAACAGTAAGTGTAACCGTCTCCATAAACAGCCTGTGTTGTATTTATTTGCATGACAAAAGCAGACATTTATGTGAAAATGTCATTGTTGATTTGACCTTGTTATTGTCTCATTAGCTATACACATGTAGACATATATGTAAACTGGTGTTCTCTTGAAGGCTCCCAAAGATTGTCCATTCAAAGATAGTACAAACGAAGAACACTCCTCTGTGTGAATCATTATGACGAGCACGTTGCATCTTCAGTAATTGCGTGAGGGACCTTGCTGTTGCACTCGAATTTGTTTGTGTTGTTCTTTCAAGGTCCGCTGCACCTCAAAAGGACAGTCTCTCCTTTGCCTTTCTGTGGCGGCTTGACAACATGACTCCCTGTCCAGTAGAGCAGAAAAAGAGGACCTAGTCCATGTCCCTTCTGACTGGCATGTCGCTCACATTGTTCGGATGGATGGGGCCAGAGAGGAGTTACTTGTAAAAACCAGGCATACATTCATGTGGAACATGGGGAGTTATTTCAAAAGGCAGAGCCTGTGGCTACTGTAGCTCTCTTTCCACAGGTCACATTGATATAATGCTACTGGGGACCTGAACACTCAGCTGCTTTATAAAAAAATATTTGTATGTTTATATACATGTAGTCACAGTATGTGTACAGGAGACCATTTTAATTTAGTGCAAAAAATTAAGTTATGGTTTACTTTCTGTCACCTAAATTACCATATTTTACCATACCTTTCTTACATCTGTGAAAGGTTGCAATTCTGCTTTTGCAGCAAACTTTCAGATAATTCAGTTAAACCTTAAAGAACCTCACTGAAAATGTCTTTGGGTACTGAACAATCTCCTGCTGGTTGAAAAGTGCATAGGTATGTTTTGGAGGATGTTCCAGTACAGTATGGCTTTCAGCATCTAGTCTGTTAACAGTGAAAAGAAATTCAGCTGCTCCAACTTCTAAGATAATTGCTGCAGGAAATCCCCCTTCAACATGTCCCCAAAATTTTTATTTTGCCCCACATTGGCTATATTTTCTCAGTGTTTCCAGTGTAGTTAACTTCAATGCTAGTGTCAGGTTACTTAAACTTGGTACTTGGTACTTAAATGTCCAGTAGGTCATTTTGGGGACTATAACTTGTAGATAATGTTGTCAAATTGCATGGGATCATGGGAGTTTGATGAAAATTTATCTGATGTAACTCAGGCAGACATGATGTTTATGGATGAGTTAATGTAGCCTATGGAAAATTTATTTTTAGTGGTGTATATTCATATTAATGGTTCAGTGTGTATGATTTAAGACAGGGGTGTCAAACTCATTTTCTTTCAGGGGCCACATTCAGCCCAATTTGATCTCCAGTAAACTAATAGCATAATATATAAATAATGACAATTCCAAATTTTTTAAATGCAAAAAATAACATTCAATTATGAAAACATTTACATTTTACAAACTATCCAAACAAAAAAAGATGTGAATAACCTGAAAAAACAGAAAATGCTGATGCAAAATAAGAAGAAATAATAAGAAAAATTTGATCAATATTCTGCCTCAACTCATGATTTCTACATGTGCATTACAGATCAGATCTACCAAGACACAAAACAGGCAGAATACTGTTAAAATTGCACTTATTTTTCTTCAGACATTTCAGGTTGGTCATATTTATTCAGGTTATTGACGTTTTATTATTAAAGGATATCAGAGTTTGATGTTCTTTGCAGTAAATCAAAGAGAAAAAATTTTGTGTTGCCACTATTTATAGGCACAATGTCATTACTTTTTTCACATTAAACCAAGAAGAAAATTTGGAGTCATTATTTCTAGGTTATTATGCTGTTATTTTCAAGTTTGATGCCCGCGGGCCGGATTGGAACCTTTGGCGGGCCGGTTTTGGACCCCAGGCCTTATGTTTGACACCTGTGATTTAAGATGATGCATCTGCAGAAATGTGGTGTAATGTTTACTATGTTTTTGTTAGCTCTCTGAAAATGAGAATTGTTGCGTTTTTGTTCCCTCAGATTAAGTCCTCCATAGAAACAGAGAGAATGAGTGGCCTCTTCAAAAGTCGCTCAAAACAAGCTTCTTTGTCTTATTAAAGAACTCTACTATCATGTTACAGGTTTTCTCAGTTGCTTTGGTACATTTCTCGAATCATCCTCGACATTTGCAAAACAGTAAGTGCATTTCTCAAAACAATTTATTACAAATAGCAAAACACCATGGATTACCTGCGGAGGCCAGTCTCTTGCTCAAAATCCTTAGTTCATCTCTCAAAAGTAAATATCTGTGCCAATGAACATGTCAGTGCCATCAGAACGACAAGTTCTTGTGTCATTGTGTATCGATAAGACAGTCAAATTGCTTAGTCATGTCAATATAACAGTGTACTGTGGAGGGATGTTCTGATGTAAACTATGGCTAAAGTTTTGATGACAATTGTTGTAAATTGTAAGTGACACCTTAATGTATATGGGAGATTTATTCTAAGACACTGGACAAGATTCGCATTTACACTCTTGCTATTTGTTTTGTAATTTGTTGACAGACCATGTCATTGCAGAAAGGAAAAGACAGCACTGCATAGCACAAAGAAAAAAAACAAAAGTAGAAATGTGAACTTAGGACAATGTCCTTCGGGAAAACTGTATGCAGTGCTGAAGGAATTACAGTGCAGCCTTCCTACACCTCCTGACGTTCCTGGCTGTTGGGCCACAAATTCTCATCCACATCACAACAAATATGTCCTCTTTGTTAGAGAAAGTCAAGATTCACCTGGGAGCAATTTACCAACTCAGGACACATTCAGAAAAAAAAAGTCTAATGGAAATGTATTGAAATATGCCTGACATATTATGACAACTTGTTCAGCCATTTTGCATGTAAAGACTTATGTGATGAACTAATGCCTAAATGCTGTGGGGGGTGGGAATATTCAACAGAGACCCATTTTAATACATTTTGATCAACATGACAAGCAATTGATATTGAAGGAAACAGCAGAGAATTCTACCTAATCATTTACATGGATGTACCAAAGCATTTGCAACTTGTTCAAAGAAATGAGAAACTGCTTTTTCACCCTGGCGAGTCACTAGTTCATCGCAGGGCTATGACAAAAACATAAAAAAATTAAATAAAACAATCATAGCCTACTAACTAGGGTTGGGAATCTTAGTTGTAAGGCCGATACGATACACATCTCAATACAGCATCTCCGATCCGATATATTAAAGATACGTGTGTGGCATCTCACAATGCAATGCAATACGATACAATTCACACCCAAATCATGATACAGAGCAATTAAGCACATTCTGATTGAACAAATTCATTCTGGTTTAAAAAAAAATGCAGTGCAATTCAATGAGCTTGATTATTTATTTATCAAATAAGACCATGACTTTTTGCAAAGTGGCTTTAGTTCAATTTCCGAACATGTGCCTCATATTCAGTCAGGTGAAAAAGTTAGGACTTTGTTCCCAAAGTTGTTTCCCTGCATGTTTCTAACACTCAACTTCTTGCTCCGTCGCCAAATCCATTTGTAATGAAATGTATTTGTAATATAGGTAAAACAGAAAAAGGTTGTGTCACTTTAAGAGACACCTGCGCAAGGTATTCTGGGATGTGCTGTTGGATCTGTATGACACTGTTTAAGGAAATATCTCTAGTATGTCCTGCAGTATTCAGTACAGCTGATATAGTACTGTACACGTTCAGAAACCACATGTGGTCACCTCCTTCTGTGTCTGTCAGATTCACATACAGACATTACAGTATTCATCTGCGGCGCTTGTGCCCCAGGCCATCCACGGAGCTCAGATTGTGGTGTGCTGTGTACACATCAGAGAATCCACGGCACATGTTAACGTGGGTCTGAAGGAAAGAAGAACTTTACCCAAATAAATAGTAACACTTTTAAATGCAAGTAAAATATATTCTGTTGAATGGATTGAATTTTATCGATACAAACATTCAATAACCAATACATCGCAATATCATTCCAAACTTTTCATTCACTCACAGCTTTTCTACTGGTGCACTGGGGTTGTGCATGCGCGTGTCAGCGTATCGATGTGTATTGGATAATATTCCCATCCCTACTACTCACCAGAGATGCTCATTATTTATATACAAAATCCATCCTCCTATCTTTGTGCAAGAAAACTTCAATGACCCTGTCATAGAGGTGATCTGTGCATTTCAGTTCCATTAATAAGCTCTTTTCAATGCCATGGAGGCCAAGACTGCAAGTCGCTTCTGTCCAGTCATATTCTTGGCATAAGTTTCCATTCTCTTGAGGGCAGAGCATCGCTCAACCAACTAGGTAGTGTCAGGGTTGGCCAACCTCTCCTCACAATGTCCAGCTTTTCTGGAAAAGTCTGCCTTGAAAGTGGATTTTTAAGTATATCTGAGACCAAATCCTGTTACTTTCCTCCTTCAGCTATTGTGGGTGTAAAAATTTTACCTTAAATGTAATAATAGTTCAGTTCAATTCAATTTAATGAGATTTATTAGCATGAATCAAAAAGAATATTGCCAAAATATATCAAACAATAGTTTTGCGCTTGCCATCCAAACAGAGGAAGGATAAATACTGACAACATTGTGGGCCAGCTAGCTGGCACTGTGAGGTGAAATTGAAATCTGATTGGTTAAAGAAACAGTCCTGATACTTTACACTTTAAATTACATGGGCCAGCACTACTGATTTTGAAGGCCGAGGGCAGATTAGATTAACCCTGGCAACACATAGAGACTGAAATCTGATTGGACAAAATATCTTACATCCACATACATGTACTGGAAACAGTGCAGCCAAAAGAAACGCTTAGAAATGAAGAGAATAGTCTATTGGGAATAAATTTCCTAACATCTGAATTTCACGGTAGATTCTTTCTCCAACTCCGTCAATTTTAGTGCATTTCCAGTTGATGAGTTTGTTGATAGTCCTGCAGACTGCAAAAACAGATTTAATCTCTCCACTAAAAAATAAGATTATAAAACAAGGGAAGCGGGCTCCCTGGTTTAACTCTCATACCTGCCAATTAAAGCAATGAATCCAATAACTTGAGAGAAAGTGGTGTTCTCAGACAAGACTTGAGTCATTGTCTTTGAGACAAAACAAGAGAAAGTGTCAGCAGTCATCTTGAATCCCTTACTTAAAAAAAATCAAGTTAGAAATCAAGGGGTAATAGTGGACTCAGACCTGAACTTCAACAGCCACATTAAATCAATAACATCATCAGCCTTTTACTGTTTCAAAAACATTGCCAGAATCAAAAGTTTATTGTCTAAACCAGACTTAGAGAGACTTATCCATGCTTTTATCTCTAGCAGGTTAGACGACTGTAACGGCCTTCTTACTGGACTCTCTAAACGAGCTCAGACAGCTGCAGCACATCCAGAATGCTGCTGCTTGGGTACTGACTACAACCAGGAAGTACAACCATATTAGCCCTGTGCTCAGGTCTCTGCACTGGCTTCCTGTCACTCAGAGAATAGATTTTAAAACAGCTCTGCTTGTGTGTAAGTCTCTCCATGGTCTCGCACCAAAGTGCATCTCTAATATGTTGGTCCAATATGAACCATCTCGGACCCTGAGAATCTCAGGGACTGGTCTTTTGCTTTCGCCCATTATAAGAAAATGGGAAGATTTTAAAAAAATATTTAAAAAATTCTAACTTTGACTTACCTCTCCCAAAATGTAATGGCATCTATTCTGGGTCACTGACAATCTATAATCCCAATTTGGTATGAACTGAACCAACAGTTTTGCTGCTAAAGTGTTAACAAACTGAAGTGAAAACAATACCCCTTGCCTCCCCCAAAGAGGGGCAGGGTAATAACCTAAATAACTCCTCCAGAGTGTCTGTTTTAGGTCAGTTTGGCCCGGATAAAGGCTATTACTATTATGCAAATTAGGTGATGGCAAATTTTAGCAAATTCTAGTGACTAGGGCAGACAATAGATAGTTTCTTTACTCAGTCGTCTTCCCTTTAAATTCTTATTTGGACATTACATTGGGCACTTTCTTCATAGTATTTCTTGCTGTTCATATACCAACAGACAATATTTTTCAGATGCTATGCAACACCAAAGGCTTCTCTCACTACGCACGTCATGTCAGTGAGTAACAGGTGGCTGGAAGACAACGATTAAAGTTGTGGCTCTGTATGACTGTGGCTTGTCGTACTTTGATAAAAGCTAACAAATAACATTCCTGAGGTACCTTCGTATCCTAATGCTGATGCTCATAAATTTCAAGGATTCTAATTTACTTTTTGTCCCCAGTGATTTGATAAATGTTTCAAATTAACTGTAACAAATTGCCCACCTGTGCCCGTATATCCCTGTTTATGAGAGTGGGTATATTTAACCAAACAACATATTAACTGCAGCATCCAAAAGTATGTTTGGAAAGTTAGAAGCTAAATCACTCATTGCTAAAGGTGTTTCAAACCACTGCCAAAGTCCAGATATACTCTAATTACCTCTGACCTTCCCTCCTACAATACCTGTATCCAAACCTCAGTGCACCACCAGACACCCACATAATCTCTTTATATGAGATGGTATATGATAAAATATAAATATTCCATTACTGGGTTTATTTTCACATACAATGACACATGAGAAAAGATAATCCCTTAATGTGACCAGTGGCGGCTGGTAAAATTTTTGGCACGCAAGTCAGTTTTTGGATGCACTATAACCATAGATCACCACTAGGATATGCCAAAGCACATGCACCACTATTTTAAAAATTACTGATTTGAATTTAAATGAAAATAAATAGTTTGTGTTTTCAGTCAATTACTTTTTTTATTAGATACCAAACTGGAAGAAAAAACTCTGAGGCACTCTCTTTAAACAGCTTCAAGCCTTCATCAGGAAGATCAAACGTTTGACTTCTTGATGAAGGCTTGAAGTTGAAACGCGTAGAAATGTTTTTTAGATGTCTGATGTCAGCATATCAGTTGCCTCTGTATATGTGCCAAGTTTGAAGTAAATTGAAGCAAAATTGATGTTTTTATAGACATTTGAAATGCCGCCCATTATAAGTAAATGGGAGATTTTTTTTTTTTTTTTTTTTAATTCATTAAAAATTTGAACTTTGACCTATTTTTCCTCAAATGTAACCACATCAGTTCTGGGTCACTGGCAATCTATAAACCTAATTTGGTATGAATTCTAGTGATGTCCCAATCTGGATTTTTTTTTGCCTCCGTTACAATCTGATTTTTTCTATGATTAGTTTTTCCGATACTGATCTGATACCGTTACTTTTTACTTTGAAATTTTGATTTAAATTTGGTGTCATTAATAGGTTATTATGCTGTTATTTTACTTGAGATAACAATTGTGCTGAATGTGGAACCTGAAGTAAAACAAGTATGACCCCTTTGACTCTTAAAAACTTGAGTGTAATTTTTGCACTTTCCAAATAATGTGGGCCAAATTAGAACCTTCGGTGGGCTGGTTTAGGCCCACGGGCCGTATGTTTGCTACCCCTCCTACAGGTCAGTCCAGGGATTAGAAGGGATGCGTTTCGTGCCATATGTACCTCACAATGAGTACACGCATATCATACGACCGTACAAACTGAAAGCAAAACTTATAGATGCTTTACTAATTCACTAAAGGACCCCACAGAGTCGGGCACACTGTGCATACTGTGACCAGCGTGGACTCCGCAGACATTTGAGGTTTCATAGTTGAACATACCAATTTCCTACATTTGCATCATCCTACATTGTGTGACACCAAATACGTGTATACTGAATTGTAAAAACTGAGCCTTGCGTGGACGTGTCCAGCAGAGGTCATTTAGCAACTTTTAGGACAGACAACAGATACCATCCTTACTGAGGAGTTGGAAACACTGCTTGACTGTTCTGTCTGCACTGATGTCAGCTTAGTACACTTATTGTTACAGGTTGAAAACGCTGCAATCTGAACCCATGCTTCATCGTATTCTGCTTTTTCACAACAGTTCACTGTAAACGATTACTGTAGCTTCAACCATTTCTTTAAAAGAAAAATCTTCAAAACAGCTTTATAGAGGTGACTTTTCAGTGGAGAGTTGTTACTTAAAAGGAGATCCACAGGTAGTTAACAGTTCACATCCATGGAGTCAGGGGAAAGAAGAATGGTCCACAGAGAGCAGCAGCACAGACAAAAATATCTGACTTTTAGTTGGAGGTAGTTGGTCAAACTTTATGAGTCCTATACCTTCTATGATGCTACAACATTGCATCCAACTCATCAGATACATTTGTTTTCAGTTGTTATTTTCTATGTGCACATAAAAATCCCTGTGGAAACACAAAAATAAGTGCTAATGTTAGCGGCACAGCTGCCAGCTGACAAGCTAACAAACATCTGCAGCTCCTACCTATCACTGGCTGTTTCTCAATATGCGTTCTTGTCTGTTCTTTCGTTCTTGTGTTCTTGTAACTGACTCTGTAAAGCCCTTTGAGATAACCTTGTTGTGATATTGGGCTATACAAATAAAGTTGAATTGAAAAATTGAAAAATTGTGAAACGTCATCAGTTGCGGCCCAAGTACTGTTCCAATAGCAAGTTTGCATAAACCAAGAACGCATGGAATACCTGGATGTCGTTCTTGTAAGATAGCTAAAACCAAGGATGCACTGGTTGGTGACTCGTGTAGACCTGGCTGAGAGATAATTCCCAAGATGCACTTCGTGCTGGCTTGGCTGGGAGCCGGGTGGTTGTGAGCCTGCTGGCTCAACTGGAACTGGCCCAAGACTGCCCCGGGGTTGGCATGTAAATACTTGTACTTGTATTCAGTCTGAAAAAAAGTGACATTGGTGCATCCCTAATTTTTACTGAAAAAATGCAAAACACAGAGGGTAATATTACAATAATGGTTATAAATCACTTCAGACAGGTTCAATTTAGAGGAAAATATCATATGGGAACAACCACAAAAGTTGCACTGGGTCTTTATGGGTTAATCATTTACACGCATACTGCTCATTTTCTTTACATCGGGAACCCACAGAAGCATCGAGGGCTCAGTCCTTGGTAGGATTCCGACAATTAAAACAGTCCTTGAGAGAACATTGATGACATTTAGCACTATACCAATATAGCAACAAAGAACTGTTACCTCACTTGACATTGAGAGACACCAGGTGACTGTGAACAAAGTTGTGTACAATAGCAGAATAAAACAGCATACTATTAGAGTAAATAAATATACACACACAAGTTCACACACTTTGACACTGCCTTGACTTTGTTCAGATCTAAACTGTCAGGCAAGTAACATAGCAGCACCATTAATGACTGTCTTCACTACAAAGTCATAATTACATATATCAGATTTGATGCAACATATTCACTGAGTTACAGTATGAATAATTCACTAATCACAGTTTTTTTAATATATATTTTTTGTTGACCAAACTCGGCATAATGGGCTCTATATATTATTGGTAAACATGAAAATAAGCATGACAAGTAAAAATAAACTGGCAGCATTTTACAACCCTGTCATTCACATTGATGGATTATGATTAATTACACTGCAGCCCCTGCTGGGACGTCAGTCAGACCGACTGAAATGTGGTTCTTAATGCTGAGAGCCAGCTGAGTCGGGCTGCAGAAGAGAGAAGAAAACAAACCTGAACTCCCCTTGTAGCTCCTCCTCCACCACTGGCTGCACAGTTAAAGTAAGCTGCAGCAGCCTGATACAGTCATGCAGAAATCATAAAGACATGCTTTAGGCTTGCACAGCATAGGTTTAACGCTCAACAAATGCAGTGGCTCTGCAGTGAGAGGCCCAGTAATTTTTCATATATTACAGCGATGATATGACGGGCCTTGGCCTGTGCCAATACGTCATCATAAAAGCCATTCAGTGAAAGGCTGATAGCACAGCAGCGTACGGGGAGAGCTCCTCCATCTGCTAATAAAGAGCACATTTACTGGTCATGGAATTTGGTGTATATATGTGTGTAGGGGTGGTTGAATTATAGTTATGGTTCCGGGGTGGCAAGAGAACCTGTAATAGCGCTCTTTTAGAAGACAGACTAGTATCTGCAAGGCTTTAGCACACAAACACACATACGCATGCCATATACTGTATAAAAACTGGATGCAGCCACTGAGACACTGGTTATTACTGTTACTATTAAAGCATAGAGTTTGCACTCTGGCCAATGCCATGTTGGGTTTTTGGCACCAGAAGTGACCAGATTTGTATCCACTGCCAGTATGAATATGCCTTGCCTAGACTCGGCATGGCTTGGCTTAACTGCCAGCATGTAACATTTGCACCAGTTATCATAGTGATGCAGTGTAAACCTCTTGTTAACTGTTGCCACAAGTAAGGCAACATTAGAGTGCAATGAAACACAAAACTGTGAGTTACATTTTCTGAAAGGAAACGAATTAAGAATGTTTTTCATGAGAGTACATTTGTTTACACTTCAAAGATGGTGGTTGAAATAGGGGACAGAGCTAGCTGTTAGTTAACCCATAAAGACCCAAACATCCACCAGCGACCAAAAGCATCTACTAATCTAAAATGTTTCATACCTGTTGATCCACTAATCCTATCAATACATTTAAATGATTGAGGTAAAATGCAGTTCCTCATAATTTTCATGGTTATCAGATATGACCCATTTGGATATTCAGAGGCTCTGTAGTGAATGGGGAAACACCATCTTCTGCAACATTGATTTACCAGTAAAACCCATGTAGTTTGACAAATGACAGAAGTTATACTATAACTACTGTCATTTGTCAAACTATAAAATGCAAACCAGGGAAGGATGATATTATAATAAATGGTGATAAATCAGTTGGGAAAGACAAAAAATTATGTGGAGGTTGTGACAAAAATAGTTGTGCATCATTAAGGGTTTTAAGGGTGGAACAATTTACAAAAGAACCAGCAGCACATTTAATAGAGGATGAGACTAAAGCACACATGACCAGAATGATTCCCAAGAAAAAAAAGAAAAAAAAATCAATGTGTAGAGTGAAATTACTTTTTCATGGCAGACATTTGTTACCAGCATCTAGTGGTCGTCAGTGGTACTACACTTTCAGATGCTTCCACGGTTTGGATTTTTACTGGTTGGCCCTATAGGCATTTTCAATGGTGTATATTCTTGTATGTGCACACTTGAGACTTGTTACCATGTTGGGGGGCACATAGTGGCGTAACTTCTACTTCTCTCAGGCAGTGCACATGTTAAAACTCCTGTCCTGAGGAGGAATGGACCACTCACTATTTCCCAGGATACTTGTGTGCTAAATGTTAACTGTAGTCCCCTGACCATGCAGACCTCAAGGGCACTTATGAAAAAGGGCATAAAGACGTGGAGAACAGTAACATGTCAAAATGTGGGGGAGGCTGGTGCTGCTCTGCGTCTCCCTGTGGGCTCGGATAGGACATCTTCATGAGTATAAATAAGCATCACCGTCTACAGTTTGGGATTTATAGCCCGAGAGCCCAAAGTTTTCTCTCACTTTGAGGAAGGAATTAGGACACAGTGTGTGTTCGTTCGTGCGTGCGCAGGCGCGTGTTAGTGTGTGTGTGAGGGAGGGAGGAGGGAGAGAGAGAGAGAGAGAGAGAGAGAGAGAGAGAGAGAGCAGATGGAAACATTGCAAGTGAAGGCAACTTGGGGTGCAGCAGCAACAGCAGCAGGAGCAGTGTTTCCATCCGTGGACTGAGGTGGAGGGGGTGTCCTGCTCCTCGGCGTCGGCAGCCTGCATGCAAATAAGGCAGTCTTCACGCGCCCATCTGTAACCGGTACTTGACTTTGCGAGTCCGCGGGTCCGAAGAGCACGGCATCATTCACGGAGAAGTCTCCAGAGTATTTACCAAGGCTCATACAGGTGACAAGGCAACCGTTTACAACTTCGCCGCCTGTAGCTGTAGCGGTGCGCGCGGAGCGGTGCGCGTGGAGCGGGCAGTTTGTCTACATGAGACCTGCCGCTCATCGCTTGTTTTGACCTGACATGTTTTTCGTGCGCTGCTGTGCATATGTGGCCACATATGACGTATTTGCGCCCGTAGCTGTTTTCTAGACGAAGATTTGGACGATCGTGCGCTGCGTTTTCGGACAAGTTTCCGTGCCGATTGGTCCATTAGTCATGTCCGCCTGGTTTATTAACTTGTGCGTTTGTGTGTAGAGTCACACACACACACACACACACACACACACACACACACACACACACACACACACACACACAGCTCAGCCGGCAGAAGTTGGTTGGGAATAATAATAATTACAGTGCGGGACGCGGGGGAGTGAAAAAGAGGGAGGCAGTGGTTGTGGTGGTCCTGAGCATCCTCAGCAGCGCCGTGAGAGGATCCCAACTGCAGGGGAGACCGCTGCTCACTCTTCCTCCCATATCTACTTTGAAAATTCACCAAACCCAGCCGGTGTGTGTGAAGCTCAGCTGTAAACCCGGCCAGACCTGCTGACATTAGAGCCGCAGTCTGTTTGTGTGCGTGTCTGCCTGAGTGGATGGATATGCGGCTCACCGAGGGAATTTGAAAACCAAAGAGGGGGATTACTATCAGTTTCCTCTCCGATTAGAACCTCAAAATGGATGCCGACGACAGGCTGCGGAGACGCCAGTGGATTAGCTTCCCCTCAGCTGATCTGCGTGACATCTGAGCGGCACCAGCGTTCAAAGTTTGGATAATCTGTCTGGAAAAGGAGAGGCTGAAGGTGTAGGATGCAGTCTGGAGTGAAGACGCTCTCCGCAGGTGGAGGTGCGTCACTCTGCTGCCTGCTGCTCCTCTGGCTCATATACTCCCATCTGCTCAGAGAGGGTAAGGACACTTCTACAGCTATTTCTTAGTTTGTCAGCAGCACCATTGTCTCTAAGGGATTCACACTGGGGATGCAGCTGCGCTTGATGCAGTCAGATCTGGTCAATCCCGAGGAGAAAACCCCTAACATGTCCAAATAGATCGCCTATGTCCATGGTCCTCAGCAGTCAGTGCATGGTGACCTTGTTGGACCTTATGGTACCACTGTAACATGGTTTGGAATCTCTGTAATAACATTCATGTAGAATGGTGACATTCTACACGAATCACCTCTGTTCCTAACAGGATCAGTAATATTCCTTAGAATTTGCAAGATATTTTGGAGACATTTTGCACCTAACAATCTATGGAAGCCCGTTCCTCTAACTGTGATGGAAATAAGAACCTATAAGTTAAAATTAGAGATGGAGCAATTAATGATCAGGAGCTCAGTTAGCCCAGATAGGAGTTACAACAGTCAGTATCTGCAGATCTGGGCTGTAGTTTCCAATAGCTAATATTTTGCTTTGCAGCTGGGATTACTGACTTTGAAGTTAAGATGCTTTATAACCACACCTAGAAACACACAGTTTTTGCAGTTAGTTTGATGTTCATTTCAATATTTATCAATTAGGTTCTTTGACTTAGATGTTCCATTTAGAAGTTACCTAGTTTTTAATGAGGTCTGAGACTTAATTTCAAATACTTCTTTATGGCAGATATCATCTGACTAGTTATTGACTTTTTCCTGCTTCAAACCCAGACTTTAAAAATCCATCAATTGACCTTGACATGTCAGAATATTCAGATGCTTACATTTTTAGGTATTTGTCTGTAAAGTTCTTTGTCTGTCTGAATTACACGTCTGTAATATTCCTGTATATTCTTAAGTATCTCTTCCAGCTTTTCCTTCACCTTTTCTTCTCCACCTTGGGATTTCCAGGGAATTGTAATTTGTTGAAATTGTGAGACCACAAGCACCACACTTTGCCCATTTTGCTTCCCAGTGCAAACATAGAAATGATGGCCTAACTCCTCCCTTTGGAGGTCTCTAACTTCATTCTGGGTTGAGGCAATATCCAGTCATGCCATGCCTTCCTCTTGAATAATACATTCAGTGGTGCAATTATACCTTCACCCTGACACAGAGAAGAAAGCAAAAGGATGTTTCTCTGCACTTCCTCATTGGTCACTGTCTATGACAAAAACATTTTAGACTCCGGTGCTATCAAATAAAAAAGATGCAGAGAACAGGCTTAAAGTGCTAGAACTTGTTGGAAGATGTTGAACACTAAGTTTGCAGATTAGATCTTTTAATCAAGCATTGGCCGGCAGCATAATTACCACTGTGTAGGAGGGATAGTGCCTACATCAATGTCTTTGGCACTGGGCCGAGTACAAAAGTAGACAGTGATGTGATAAATTAACTGCCTGCGCGTTGAAATGTGCTCCCTTTGCCTCTAATTTACAGTGTTTTCCCCCCCAAAATACTGCTGTCACCAGCCTCTTATTGCAGTCCCAGAACTCCGTGTCAATTCCTTGCATAATATCCAAAGAGCTTCAGTGCCCCCCTCCCCTTCCCCTAAGCCATTTGTTATTGACTCGTTTTCAGTTGAGAATTATCTCATTATCGTGTTATTGTACACAATCGCTTAATCAATGTCTTGTGAACTTTACTACTCTTGCCATTCTGCGAGTAAACAAGGGCTCCTTGTTTGGCTTGTTAGTTCAAAAGCTGCAGTTATGATCAGAGCCTTGGCATTCTCTGCATGTTGCTCACTCCTCTTTTCCAGCCCTGAGCTGAATTTTAAGAATGAAGTGTGTAGTATTTTTTAATCCTTAGTTGTAATCTTCAAATCCTTGAAATCCTCTTTTGAAAGTTGCAGCTCTGACCAGTTACACTGTTGTAAACAGACTACTGACCATGACTGTTGTTCAGGCGTTTCATCAGATAGTAAATGCTCACTTTACAACACTGGTGGAGTGAGAGTAGCCCTCGCTTCCCACCACTAGAATGGAACTACACCTGCAATCTGTATATCTGCATCCCTGTGGGGCCCCTGGAACACAGACATGAGGGGGCGAACTGGTTGGCAGAGAAGGTGAAGCCTAGTGGTTGTGGTGGTGGTGCGCAGTAGTGTCGCCTCCGCCCTTGCCGTAGCTCATCTGTCATGGTGGTCAGGACAGGAAATCAAAGCACAGCAGACCTGCCTCCACCACGATGAATGGCCTGTCAGCCACTCTCCACGTTGCCAGTTTATTCAACGATAAATTTGGACATGTCTGGATTTCCTCACCGGACCACATTCCGGTTCAGTGGTGCAGTCAGAAAGCAGTGGCAACCCCTCTCTGCTTTGTCAACCACAAACCTCTGGGACTGTTGAGAGTATGTGTGAGTGAGAGTAAAGTAAGAGCATTTTAACCACATTAGTAAGCAGGAGGTGGACAAACAGTTGGCCTTTGCTTTAACCTCGCTCATGGAATTCTAATATAAAGAATCAATGCTGGACTGGACAAGAATTGTCCACACTTTGAAAAAAATATTGTAGGATCAAATAAAGCAAAGAGCTGCAGTCTAAAGAGGCTGCAGCTCAAACCCTAACCCTAATATTTGGTAGATTTTTGCAAACTACAATAGCTTTCTAGCCACCTAAAACATTTATGAAAAACTTAAAAAAATACCAAAATGTAAGTAAGTGTTGCTTATCACAAGTGATGAAAGCACAATTATTTAAGGCAGGCATGATTTTTTAATTTATAATTTGCATTGGTGATCTCACTTTTAAAATCAACAGCTTGGATAATATTCCAACCACTGTTTAAACTTATTACTGTTCACAATCATTTGGAGTATATTATTATGACAAAATTGTAGAGTTGACACTTTTCTAATAAAAAACATGCTTGCTAAAATTATTTTCAAATTTTCTTGAAAAAAGGCATTTGTGAATTCCTTTTTTTGTGAAGGCAAAAGGTACTTTTGAAGTGAAACTGAGTCTAAGAGGGTATTTTTGATTTGAGTTTTGATCATATTCCCTATGCATGAAGATACACATGATGCTCTCATCCCTGTCGTGTTTTTTAATCATCCCGTTCAAACAAGTTCTACTAGAGGTGATTGGTCTGTGACTGGAATTGGACAGTTTTCTGCTTTAATGGTCATGACCAGTGTTCAAGCAGTCACTTTCAGATATATGCCAATTCTGTGTCAGATTTACACGAATGAGTCAATGTGCAGTGATGCAGACGGTATTGTCCCAGCCACACACACGTAACATCTTTGAAGTCAGTCTGTGCATGAAGCCGCCATGTCACCATAAAGTGAGACTTGAGTAATTGCTTTTCTACTACGCTGTTGACGTAGCAGGTATATAGGGGTCCTGTTCAGACTCGGCATTAATGTGCATCTTTTGTCTTCCAGTGGTAAGTGGACAGCCTTAATATTGCTTTCTTGCCGACAGTATTGGCTCAGTTTGCATTTTTGGTATTTCCTCTTCATGAGAGTATAGGGACTACCATGTACAATTATATACTATTTGTACCATCCACTTCACTGAAGTTCCAAGAGAGCCAAAGTGATACTAAACATGATGTAAAATCATGCAGATCAAGATTGATGTATCCCGATTAATCGCTGCATCAGTAGGTGTATCAGTATACCGCCAAGTCAAGCTAGCCAGAAATGTCCAAAAACGTCTGAGCAAAATTTCAATTTAGCTCATGGTGAAAGATTTGAAGAATAACTACAGAAATTCTATCTTACAGTTTAAAATTTTCTGTCCTCCATCATTACCTTGCTCTTACCAGCTGTTGTGCTGAAAACAGTGTCACAATAATGTACTCTACATTGCGATGATGACCAGTGGTGCTGAAGGAGTACTGTACTTACAGTGGAAATGCAACTCGCTGGTGGCAAACCAAGTCAAACCAAGCTAATCCTTACTGAGTCATGTCAAGTCACGCTGAAAGAATGTCTGTTCAGACCTGACACTAAAATTTATTTAGATTCAGATTTTTTAATTAATCCATAATTATTTCATAAATTAATCCCAGAGGGAATTGTGTTACAGTTGCTCCATGCAAGTATAAGAAAATTAGCTGTGAAGAAATGATCAATTTTCCAAAAAATAAAATAAATATTTATATATATGTAAAGCTCTAAATCTATACATATATAACTCTAAATATATGTATCTAAATATGCACATTAAAAACTGTATTAAAACACAGTTAGAACAAGAAAATTGTACAATAGCTAAGTAGCCTACTACACAAATATCAATGTAAGTATAAAAGGAATATAAATGAATGATCTGTCACTTTCTCAAATGACCAATCATGATTAAATCTCACTTCCTATTTTAACTTCAAATGAACAAGCTCATCCTATGATGTTGGAAAGTGCACTTTATTTTCCAGCAGACATCGTGGACTGAGCATGTATACTTTCTGCTGCTTTGTAGAAGAAAATAATTGAGGCTCCTGTGTTGCTCAAAGGCTACCTAGCAACTTCTGAGATGGAATGTTTTCTTTCATTGTGAATGAATCAATACAGCATCAATGTACATATGTCAACTCTGACCTTTCTATTCTATTGAATGACTGTAATACAGTTTCCTGATGATGAGATACTGAAGTATTGAAACATATTTACAGATTTCTGTCAGTGAACTGTGAATATTCTATTCCCTCATTTGGAGCAAAAAAAGTGACTGAGGCAGCACTGCACCTTTGAAGTACTCATAATACATCTCTGTGGGCTTCTTCAAAATTTTACTTGTCTTTAAATCACTAAAATATGCACTTTGCTTACACAGAGGGCATCAGCTGAGTCGATGGTCCATCAGTGTGGCCCAGGACACATTCATGTTCACACTGCTAAATGAATGTGGACTTATGGAGTAGGGATGAACCAAGATATTGGCCCAAAATTGCTCTCAGCCATTGTTGGCTGATATTGGCCATTATCAGAATGATTGCAGGATATTTTATATATTAAAATATTAGCGATAATTTATAAAGTAAAAATGATATTGTTCCAAATACCATTCAAGATTTCTTTTAAATTAAGAGAGAGTAATTAATTTTTGTATGTACTAAAATGAGGAGAAATATGAAGTCTAGATGTATTTTGGTTGTGGGTGTGGAATTATAGACTGGACTTGATGAATTGAAGTTGTTCACTTCTTTGAAAAACTTTAAAAAATGCTGTAAGTATAAAATCATTCAGAAAAATTAAGTTGAGATGGTAGATATGTTCTTGTTGTTGATGTTTTATGTTATAATGAGAATGCTCGATGCTGTACACATTTAATTTAATGTAAGCAGTGTATCAAGTGAAAAGGATAGGCAAAAAAAAGGTTTTGCTGCTAGCCTGTTCCCTTTTGGTTTTTATGTTTATTATAATCATTGTACTAAGTCCAATGATTCATGTACAAACCAAAAAAAGCATTCATTCATTCATTCATTCATTCATTCATTCGTCAATGTATAAGATGTCATTTCACAGATGGCACTGGCTGATATTTACCTGTTGTGCTTTATTAGAGGTTTAATTATGAAATTGCTATGATTGAATTAGTGCTCATTTAAAGATAATCTTATTGACATTTATTTCTTTTCCAAGCACGAAAGGGTAATAAATAACAAAATGAAGAGAAAATAATATTGCATTTTGGCCATCAATATTAATATCAGAATATTAGAACATTACAATTTTAACATCAATATTAGTGATATACTGATAGGGACTCGTCTGATTGATTGGACCTAATTGTGTCCTCAATGTGTCTTCTTTGCCTTCACACCTAGAGCTGCTAGATCAAGTGAAATACTGCATACTGGCCAGCCTTTGATTACAGGATGAGTTCACTGTGGCATTGTTTATACAATGCCTATACAGTAAATGTTACATCAGTTATTTACATCCAGAGTTGCACTTCTTTTTGGCCAAGATCTAGTATTGATGATGGGGAGAGGTTGACTGTTGTATAAAGTCCATCCCATCCCATAGATTCTCAATGGGGTTCAGGTCTGGACTCTGTGGTGGCCAATCCATGTGTGGAAATGATGTCTCGTGCTCCTGAGCAACTGTTACACAATCTGGTACTGATGAATCCTGGCATTTTCATCTTGGAAAATGTCTGTGTCATCAGAAGAGAAAAAACCCACTGATGTTCAGTCCTGGTCATTCAGCATATTCCACATATATACCTCATTTTTCTGGACACATGTTGTTGAACCACGACCTGTACGACTGAATCAACCTCAGATCATAAGACTGCCCCTACAGGCTTGTACTGTAGGCACTAGGCATGATGGGCAATCACTTCCTCCACCTCTCCTCTCACCCTGATACATCCATCACTCTGGAATAGGGTCAGTCTGGACTCATCAGGCCACACAATCTTTATCAATTGAAACACAGTCCAGTTTTGCTCACTTTATGATCTCTAGCAAATGCATACATGTATAATGTTTATTGCAGTTCATTATGAGATGAATTATAGTAGTGCAATGAATGAATGAATATCTATCTATCTATCTATCTATCTATCTATCTATCTATCTATCTATCTATCTATCTATCTATCTATCTATCTATCTATCTATCTATCTATCTATCTATCTACCTACCTACCTACCTACCTACCTACCTACCTACCTACCTACCTACCTACCTCTAGCATTTTCTTTTTGAGATTAAGGTGGAGAAGGTCCTTTAACCTAATACAGTTTTGGAGAAATTTAAAAGTTATACATAGACACGATACTTATTAGAATTGGGTTTTCTGTTAAAGAAGAGTCAGAAACATGTCTGTTTCTCAATCATAATCCTAAGCAAAAAGAAAAGCAGAAACAGGCAGGTTAGACTTGAAAAAATCAGCCAAGAATGTTGACACAGCGCTAGTTATAGATTAGTATGTTTTGTTTGTGGATTTCCAGTCATCAGTATTTTTCATATTTTTCCATTTTGTTACTTGATCAACTGACTGTGAAATGTCTGCGGTGGCACAAAGTGATGACACACCTGACAGTTACAGAAACTTTTTTAGCCTGTTTTGGGGACAGTGTTTTATTTTTGTGCGATATATTACTCTGTGTGCTACAATATTAGATTTATTTACACTGTTTGAGATGGTATGGCAGAATTATTAATTACATTACCAGGCATTATGGCAGAATGGGAATAATGGAAAAACAACTAGAACAGTGGTTCCCATTTTTTTTTCCTTTGAGACCCCCCTCTTTGGTTCTGAGAATAGCTGGCCCCCCTTGCCTGCACACACCGACAGAATAAAGTGAATCCAAGTCTCTATTATGTCATTAAACATTAGCATCAGTCAGAGTTTTCCCTCTTTGTCTGTGCTTCAGGGGTATAACGGTAGTTGGTGTACTTAACAGCCATTAGTGAGGACTTGTTAGTAATTACTTTCATTTCCTTATGTTCGAGCCCTTGGATGTGTAAAATACACAAAAACTTCATCTCAGAGGTTGAATTGAGTCTTTTTTCCCCCTTTAGTGGCCTGTAGTTATTGTCTATAGCCAGGAATGCAGCACACTTACCAACAGAGTTCCATCTTCAGTCAAACCTTTGTCATATTAGTGCCACAGGTTGTAAAAGAGCTTTTCACAGCACGTCACGTCATAATTAATGTGTCACGTTGAGCTGTGTGAATAAATCCAATCCGTGCTTCTGAACACAAATAACAATGTCCTGAAGATGGGGGGCATAAACAATGTATCTTGTCACCCTGCTCTGCTGTACAAGCTGTTGATGGGAGTGACAGAACATGTTTTATGAAATACGTCTACAGACTGTGTCACTAAATTTTCAAGTGACTCTCAGTGGCTTCAGCGTCACTGCAGAAGTTTCACTGATGGACTTCCAAGATTTTGTCTGACCTCGACATTGTGTGTGTCTCTGAGATTTCTTCTCCAGAGGTTGTAAAAGTACATTCATTCTGTACTAATGGAAAAAACAAGTCTGGGACTGATGAAAGTGCTTTACTTCAGTGAAAGTGAGAAAGTACAAGTAGAAATGTTCTCAAAGTGTGGAAGTAAAAAGTAAGCTTTTGGAGGGCTGTCTCAAGTATAAAACCATTGTAACTTAACCCATAAAGACCGAGACATCCACCCCGAAACTAAAGTATCTACTGATCTAAACTGTTTGATACCTGTTGATCCACTAATTCTATCAATACATATGAATAATCGAAGTAAAACGTAATTTGTCGTCTTGTCATTGTCATTAGATATGAGCAACTTAGAAATTCAGAGGCTTCAACGTGAACATGGAAACACTGCCATCTTCTGCAACATTGATACACCTGTAAAACCATGTTTGACAAATGACAGTGGATGTAGAGGCTTGTTTTTATGTTCAGATAATGATATATTTTGTTGAAAAAGTCACTTTTTTCATAATTTCTTTCTGATTTAACCAAATAACCTTTGAATTTACTCTGAGCTTTTATGAACATCTACCTGATCAGTAAATTAAATATAGGAAAATACCTGATTTTCACTGAAAAATGCAAAATGCTGAGGATAATATTATAATAAATGTTGATAAAGTTGTGATAAAAATAGTTGCGGATCTTTAAGGGTTTTAAGGGTGGAGCAATTTATAAGATTAAATTATTTTGGAAAGACAAAAAAAAATCATTCAGAATATTTGGAATATATGTAGTGCTGTTTCTGTCTTATTTTACATTGTTTTTGTCATTTCATTATTATTTATGTAATTTTGCCATATTGAATCAGAACTTAGGCTATACATATTTTTGTGTTACATGCAAAAAAATTAACAAAATGAATAAAATAAGCACAAAATCACATCTCTTATAGCACTTAGCACTACATAGAGAGAACTAACCTGTGGACCACTGGTGTGTCTCAGTGCTTTTGCTTGGGATAAGCAAAGTCTTGTTTTTTACTGAAATTTACTGACATAATTTCCCTGTTCTGATTGCAAGGGCAGGTTCACCATTTACCTACATGTAACATTTACCAAAAATGTTCTTTACTGTAGATGCCATACATATCATCTGTCTCATTTTTTAAAGATGTGGCTCTCTTGAAAGATTGAAGGTTGCTCCAAAACACTTTTATAAAGTTCACTTTATCGTCACAAGCACAGCCAGAAAAAAATATTTGATGCACATAGGAATTTTTTTTTTCCAAATCCCAGAAAAATTACAGAGCTCTCAATTCACAGAAGACTATTATTGTAACTAGACCTCTGTATTTGCTGAAATAGGATGAGTATTTTGGGATTTGCAATTTTTTTGCTTTACAAACTGCTGACATGGCTGATTCCAACAGGATCAAAACCACAGACTACCTCTACAGTTATTACAGAATACCTAATTTTTGTGCTGTTGAAATAAGCACTAAAGCTAAATCAGAGGCTGGAAGTGTATGTCCTTTTGTTGCATCTGTATCATTTTTGTTTTCTTACGTCTTTTACATTTTTACCCACCCTCTGAAGGACAGGCAAGGGGTATGGTTTTTCGTTTAGGTTTGTTCTTTGTTTGTTAACACTTTAGCGGGAAAACTATTGTGCCAGTGACCCTGGATAGATCTCATTACATTTTGGGAAAAGTAGGTCAAAGTTCAAACTTTTTATGAATTTTTAAAATATGTTTTCACCCACTGACTTATAATGAATGAAATTTCAAATGTCTATTAAAACATCAATTTTATTTCAATTTACTTAAAACTTGGCACATAACTTAGCTGGATCAATACCAAAATTAGCTACAATATGTGCGAGGGGTAGGGTTTGTTGTTCATTGCACCACTTGTTTTCTTTTAGGGGTGGGTAATGTAGCCAAAAATGTCATATCAGTCCATATAACAGTTAACAAAATAAATGTCAAATCATTATTTGCTTCAAAATTAAAGGCTCGTCTTTGGTTCTTAGTGAAAAATGAATGCACCAGATGGTTATTTGCAGTTTAAAGTCTGCAAAATATACTACAAGAAGAAAACAACATAAAAGATTCAGAGACACATAAAAACACACCTGTAGTCTCAAAGTGAGTGTTAAAATTACATAAAAGATGAGTACTTGTGGTTTTAAACTACTCCTTATGTCCAGAACACTTAACAAATAGTGGAAGATTTCAGAAATTCAGATTCAGAATACTTTAGTAATCCCAGAGGAAATATAAATATGTATGTATGTATATATAAATGTATGTATATATATAACTAGGGGTGCAACAGTACATGTCGTATGGTTGTACCGATTGGTACGCCCCTAGTGGTTCAATACGAGCATCTATTGAGCATACGAGCATGCCGATATAAAATTATACCATGATAATTATTATTGTTTTTTTCACGTAGCTCTAATTTTTCCATATGCTATATGTTGTATGTAATTTTTTTTATCTTGTTATATCTTTAATGTTTGTTGTAAGTTTAGCTTTTGTTCCTTCCATTTAAGCTGAAATAAGACTTGATATTCAGCAGGATTCAAGATACTGTTTAAAACTGAAGTAACAGTGCCTGTTTTTGTGTAAAATGTAGAGTAAAAGTTAAAGTTGTCAGAAAAGAAATTCTCAAGTAAAGCACAGACATCTGAAAATTATACTTGAGTAAAGTATTTGTTACTTCATTAGTTCCCACCTCTGTACCAGACTGATTTTCTGTATAAATTATTCCAGACACTATCATGGTACTTTTCATTTGGAACAGATCAGCCCCGGTGTGGGAACAGAGCAAGTCTTCATATGGCATCAGCGTGATGAATTTCAAAATCTATGGCTGGTATTCTCTTTTAACTCACAGAGCAGGGCCTATCCATCCAAGCATTAACTAATCAGAGTAAAAGAGATTTACTGACTTTTTGAAGTGAAAATGATGATTCCATTTCCGTCTTCTTCAAGACGGCATTACGCATGCAAAGGGAGGCCCCGCTTTGATTATGACCTTGACTGTAAATTGTAAGCAAATCATCCGGGCCTTGCTTCTATAGGCTGCAGTGCTGTAAAAGTATGAGCGTCTTTATGGAACAAAATGAAAAGAATTTTTACTGCTAAATCAATTTGGCATCACACTAAGCTCATATTTCATAGTTTTGAATATGAATCTTTTCTCGCCATCAGTTTTGACCTCTCTCATGGTTGAGTATAGTGCACTGCATGGTGTGTTTGTGCATTATTTCCTCTGCAGAAAACACTGGGCCTGAAACAGCTCTATCATAGGCAGAATGGTGTAAATGATTTGAGTTATGTCCCCTTAGTGTCTTTTTCCATTTCCTGCCTGATACTGTGATCATGCTGCAGTTCATGTAATCTCGCATTGTACACAACTTATGGGGACTTAATGGTCTTGTGATACTCACCATTTTCTCTCTGTTTGCATGAAAATAGCAGGGCATCCTGGAGGGCCGCCTGAGTGAATTTAAAGTGAGTCACTGTGGCTTAACAGTCCTCTCTGCATCACAATGGGCACAGCCACAGTTTGCTTTTGCAAGACATATTGCACATTCCCTTTTTATGCCTCAAGCCTGGATTCACCCATAACCAACTGTCTGTGTACTCTACATTGTAATATCTTTGCAGCCAGGTCTGTGGTGCATCACTGCAATGATTTTAGACATAAATCCATCAGAGGACAACCCCTATCATGTGTGCTGTGTAAGAAATGTTGCAGACCAGACCTAAATTACAATGTCAGGCCCGGCAGGGGATATATTAAAGGAAATATTTCCTATTTTATGTTTATGTTTGTGTTTACGCATTTGGCAGACGCTTTTTTCCAAAGTGACTTACAGGGGAAAACCAATTAAATCACTCAATCAATCAAATTTTATTTATATAGCACCAGATCACAAAAAAGTTATCTCTTGACATTTTATATATAGAGTTGGTCAAAACCAGACTCTAAGTCAATTTACAGAAACCCAAAAGAATCCTCCAGGAGCAAACACTTGTGACTGGTGACAGTGGCGAGGAAAAACTTCCCTTTAACAGGCAGAAACCTCGAGCAGACCCAGACTCCTGGAGGATGGCCGTCTGCCTTGACCAGTTGGGGTTAAAGAGAGAGAGTAGAGAAGGGGAAAAAGAGAGAGCGATAGAGATAGAGACTGGGAGAGGGGAGAAGGGGAGAAGGGGAGTAGGGGGAGATTTTAAAGCAGTCCTTGGCAATGTCACACAATAGCAGTTCCAAATGTTACAGCGGTAACTGCTTAAAGCTGAAGTGCAAGGAGGTAGAACTCTGGTAACTCCATACAGCATGCTCTGGCTTTCCAGCCAGAAAGGAAACAATGTAACGCTGTTGGGTTTGAGGTTTCTCCTGAGGGAGCACATTTTCACTGCTGCTATGAGAAGTTTCAATTTGTCATTCCCTGTGGGTGGAGTAGTGTACACACCTGACATCAGAATTAAATTTGGGCAAATAGAGCACATCTCTGGCGTCTCAGTCAGTGGGGGCGGATTGCTTGTCTTTCTATTCTCTGCAGCCCAACTGGGTCTGCGCATAAAAATGATGCTTGGTGCAGCTATAAAAAAATTTCGACATATGAACAAGCTTTTAGAGCTAGAAACACTATTGTCCTCTGAATGTGAGAACTGATGGTGCTACTGTGAAGAATAAATGGTGGGCCACTTATTTTGTGGTTACAGAAAATGGCAAAGACACAACATAGTCCTCATTTACTTTACTTTATTCAACATCATTCCTAACTCATGCCGATGTAACGGGCCAAAGTATATCCCCAAATGCCTAGGCCGTTTAACCCCAGGTATATTCTAAGTGGGGGTATACTTCGGCCTGTTGCACACGGTCAGCTACAGATTAAATTGCATACTTAGATAGCATTACAGCTCCTTCAACTTCAGCAGAGAGTTGTTCATGAGCATAAATATTGATTGGAGTGCTGTAGAGTATTCAAATGGCATGTGAAATCAAGTGTTGCTATTCCCTCATAAACAAGCATATTAAGATAAGGCACATGATCTGCTTTGCTGCCCTGCTGCCTTACTCATTTAGCAGCAGAAGATCATGGTGGTGTCAGGAATCGTACAGCGTGGGGTCAGTCAAACATCTGTCTCTCTCACCTGGTGTCCTGTTACAGGCTACCTGCTGCGCTGCACGTGTCAAGTGGTGTTAAGGTAATGAGATGCATTTGGCTGTGGCTGCCTCGACCAACATATGCTCAGGTGAATAAGATTGCCGTTTGATGTCATCTTGGGTTGTTAATAACAGACAGGGCCGTGAGATCAGAACGGGCATGATGGGAACACAGCAGGTCTTAGCACTGCAGATTTACAGTCAGAGCAAGTGCTGGAGTGGAGTTTGAAATTCAGCTATATTAATTCAAGTGAACTTTCTTTGCATGACAATGTTTGTAGCAACAATTGAGAGTGAGTTAAAGCCTCTGGAAATTTGATGCAAAATGCTTTAATCCATAAAGACCCAAACATCCACAGCCAACGAAAAGCATCAACTGATCTAAAATCTTTAAAAACTGATCCTTACTAATCCAATCAATACATGTAAATAATTGGCGTAAAATGCAGTTTGTCATCTTTTCATGGTCATCAGATGTCATCAGATATGATATCTAATGACCCATTTGGACATTCAGAGGCACTGTAGTGAACATGGAGACACTGTCATCTTTTACAACATTGAATCACCAGTAAAACCCATGTAGTTTGACAAATGACAGTGGTTATAGACCCTTGTTTTATGATCAGTTAATGATATAGTTTGTTGAAAAAGTCACTTTCCCCTCAATGTTTAAAATTTTATCTAATAACCTTTGAATTCATTTTGAGCTTTTATGAATGTCTACATGACCAGTAAATTAAATACCTGATTTTCACTGAATACAAAATGCAGAGGATAATTTTGTAATAAATGGTGATAAATCACGTGGGAAAGACAAAAAAAAACCATTTGGAAGTTGTGACAAAATAGTTGGCTGTCTTTAAAGCAGTATATGACTTTCATCGCAAATTTTTCTTCAAATTTGTAAAACCCGAGTGATAGCCTCCTTATCACTAATCCATAAGTCTTTCCATGATTAGCACCTGAATCACTTCCCTCACAGTGAACAACTTCAAAGTGTCCGTTTATCACAAGCCGGCTATTTGTTTACATACCAAACTGAAACCAAACTGTTACTTGGGCTTTTTTGGAATTCCACGCAGTCGTAGTATGGCCGCAGCAGCAACAAACACAGAAACAGCTTCATTGCTTCTCTGCTGAAATGTGATCCTCCTTCGTGTTACCACCTCAATCTCTGCAGTAAATAACTTACTGTTTATCAGACACTCATGTTGATGTTAGCCTATTTAACAGCATATCATAGTCTTATAGAATTGTGCTCATCAATAGTTATAATGATTATTACTGATGGTCAACAAGTTGGATTTAGCACTGTGATTCTATCTATCACCATCAGAGAGCTGATGCAGGACTTGTAATTTCACACAACCTGTCATAATGATATGCATGTTCAGATGGTTTGAATAAATGAAACTGGCTTAAGCTCTTACACCAGACTGGACTGACCGGAAATGACACAACTCTAATTTTTTTACAGACACCTCATTAGCAAATACCATTAGGTAAATGTAAATATGGACTAATGGTAGGTTATTATGTTAGCAAGCTATTAGCTGCTGGTTTACAAACCAGCAGCTAATAGCTTGCTAACAATAAGTAATAAGCCAGCAGTAGCTTGTGGATTTGTGTTGAAAAGTGACTTGGATTTAGAGTTAATAGCATAATTATTCTGACCATGTTCAGTTCAGTATCAGAAACTTTTCCAAAATTCTTTTGCATTTAAAAGTATTTCTGATATTTTGGGGTTTACTGTTTTGTGTGTAAGATATTGAAATATGAACGTAGTTTGAAGGCTGTTGTAGATTTTGTGTTGTACATTGTTTTAGTTTTTAGTATCTATTATGTTGTCACACTTTCGTTTTTTTTTTTACGTCATTTGTCTTTGATATTTTTTTTTTGTCTTTAAGTCATTCTCATGTCATTGGGCCTCTACATTTAGGTCCCTCCCCTCTACATTTTTCATGGCTTTGTTGAGGTCAACAATAAATTAAATTCTTCCAGAGAACACTCTTCTATATAAATTAGAAAACTACCATATTATTTGTATGTATTTTACTCTGAAACTCAGTGGTGCTCTGGAACCCTTTTTTGAACTAGATCGTTTGTTTCGGAAAGTCAGTTGTATTTCCAGAGGTTTCTAGGTCCATCAGTGATGGTCAAAGAAACGAGTCTTTTCTTCACCATCGGTCAAACCAAACAAAGAACTTTTCCCATATTCCTTCTTACCCGCCTGCAGTCAATGTCCATGGGTCAGGGTTGTCCACTAATCACAGCATTGGTGGTTTGATCCAACCTCCTCTCTTCAACATGCTGA
Organism: Sphaeramia orbicularis; assembly: GCF_902148855.1. NCBI lineage: Eukaryota > Metazoa > Chordata > Actinopteri > Kurtiformes > Apogonidae > Sphaeramia > Sphaeramia orbicularis. The sequence goes on from NC_043963.1 coordinate 49,612,056, forward strand.
AATGTCCTTGAGCAAGACACTTAACCTTGATTTGCTCCTGATGACCAGGCAGGTTCTTCACTGCCATCGATAATGTGTGGGTGAACAAGAGGCCTTGCAGAGTACTTTGTTCTGCTTGGATTGAAAAGCACCACATAAATGCTGTTCATAGAAGGGTTAATTCATAAGTGATGATCAGTGGTAAATGTGTGTATTGTAGAAGTAGTTTGTAGCTGTGGTAAATTTGGGATTTGTCTTGATGCAAGTGTTTAGTCAATGCACATACAGTTAAAAATTTGATAACTGCAGGCACTGCGAATCAATTTCTACTGATTACTTGCACCATTAATATTTATTATGTCTCACACAATGTTTTAAATCTCCCATAGAAAATCAGTTGAATTCGTATCTGATTTGCTACATGTTAATATGATTGTCATGCTCTCTAAAGCACCTCTTTGTTGGCAGCCCTACATTCTCGTCCTCAAGAACAGCACTTGTACCAAGAAAGACACATGCAATGGGATGAAGATAATCACTCAGACTTTATTATTGTATGCTAGTGTAGTGATTAGAGTCTGATTGGCTCTCTCAGGAAAACTGGATAGAGTCAGTTCCAGGAAGTTTCAGCCAAGCCAGGATGGAACAGCTCCATGGAAATATCTTGAACTTTGTTGGGAATAATACCAAATATAATGCATATTGTCATGAATAATTAACTTCACTAATTTAACAGGAATTTTTGATAAATACTGTTTGAGACAGTAGTTTGCAAAGACCTTCTTTGCCTCGAAACATTGTAAAACCAGGCTCCAATCGTTGGCGGCCAGCACTGTAATTACAATCTATAAAGGAAGATTGTTTTAATATGGAAATGGAATTCTTGTCATAGTTCATTCAGAGCAGGCTGCCATATAATTTTATGGCGAATTCCCCGAGGAAAAGCAAAGCCTCTCTCGCAGCTCTAAATTTGGTTACAGTTCTGCATAGCTGCAGAGGGGGCAGCTGTGATTGCCTATTCAATCTGATAATGATGTTTTATCAGTAAGGAGTAACTACTAATCCATCCACATTGTCTTAATTAAAGAAACGAATAAGAGTGAAGATAAGTTGGATTGAATTGAAGGGTTTACTGTTAAGTATAACTGTCTAAACAAGGAACATATAATTGGAATTGCTACATGTGCAGCGTTAATGAGAATGATTGGTGTAGTGTTGTTGTCTTCACAGCGTACGTTACCAGGGTCAGCCAGAGTTGTATACATACAGTTAAAAGGTTCCGAGTGTAGGAGGAAGAGGGATCTGCAAGGAGAAATTGAATGTAATATTCATAATTATGTTTTGATTAGTGTATAATCGCCTTTTTTAAAAAAAGATTCCTATATTTTTGTTCTCTCACAATAAATCACAGCTCTACAGAGGGAGTGGGTCACCTCTAAGGTGTCTACAAGGTTTCTGCTGTAGCACTGACAAATGACTTCTTCTTTCCATTTATTACAGGCAGGGTCCAGTGTTAAGGTGTGTTACCATCACCTAATATCAGTATCCCATTAAATAAAATACCAAGGTTCAGGCCAAATTTAGTTTCTAGAGAGCATTTCCTTTTTTGTTTTTAGTATCCACCATCAGGGATTGGTTGTAACATTTACGTGTGCTTGTGTTTATACTGTTTGGTTGCAATTACACACAGCATCAATGTAAATTGTTTGTATCTGAAACATTATGTACCGATAGCACTGGACTCTGCTGTACTATTATAATGAGAATGATGTTATGCCAATAATGGTAGATGATCCCATTACTAAGCTTATGGTAACTGTTGCCGGTGCAGAGGAAGGAAGAGGCATCAAGTACATGGCAATGAATCTAAATGCCAGCTTTTGGATTTTCACATTCAGCCCAAGTTTTGTACATAGAGAACTGTTATCTTGATTTTAACAAAAGAGAAAATAGAGGAGTGAGGGAATCATAAAGATATGTTACAATCCATTCACACATTGGAATATCAAATAATCAATCAATCAATCAATCAAATTTTATTTATATAGCGCCAAATCTTAACAAAAGTTATCTCATGACACTTTACATATCGAGCCAGTCGAAACCAGACTCTAAGCCAATGTACAGAAACCCAACAGAATCCTCCAGGAGCAGATAAGTAGTTTCAATCTGCAACACCGGCTTATGTCCATACATGAAGTTTGCATATTGTGTGAGAGGTTTTGACCAGCTCTATATCTAAATGTCATGAGATAATTTTTATGATTTAACGCTATACAAATAAAATTTGACTGATGATTGATTAATTGGTGTCAGTGTGGTACTGTCAGCTAAATGTTTGCTAATGTCGTTTCTTAAAGGTGCCCTGCCACATGTATTTCATTACTTTTGTGGTAATATTTGAAGTTCTACCATGGCCTTGGTTACCAAGTTTCAAGCTATTCCTATGTGGTATAGAAAGTTTGCTGGAAGACTCAGCTCGAATTGCACCATTTCTCATGAATGATCAACACACTAATCTGATTGACTCTGATTGGCTAACAGCTAGCCAATGAGAGCCTGGCTTTTCAGCATCTTTTACCCTGCGCAACAAGTAGAGGAACTGGTGGAAATGAAAGTGAAACTTAACATGCTTTCAACGTCTGACTCCCGGCTTCTATGCCTCTCTTGTGTGGTGGACCTTTCACAACTTCTAACCTGTATACACTGGGCCCCCCTCCACTGCTGGGCCCTGTGAATTTGTCATGTTTAACCCCACTTTATGGCTCCCCAGCTTGCTGTCACTGAACTAGATGAATTCTGTGGGTGTGGTCTCATCAGGGCGAGCTCATGAAAAGTAATGAGCTCAGGCATTAACACGTCACACTGACCAGTTTTTCTAATTGACCTGATTTCTCCGCTTATTTCTTTTCAGTGACAATAGCAGTCAGAGGAGGTAGCGGTTAATTTTCAAATTCACTATGTAACACAAACACCAATGAACCTGACATATTTGACAAAATACAAGTAAAAATGGTTTTGTGTGGCAGGGCACCTTTAACTAATCAAAGTCTTGCTTGCCTATATTCATAGTAACAGCTTTCATGGTACATGTTATACTGCTAAAGCCACCTCTTACCCCTACAATGACACTCAAGAGAATGTGGAGAAAATCAAAGCAAATGTGGACTTGGAGCAGCTTATTTCAGCACAGATATTAAGATAGATGTGCACCTGTAGTTTGGTGGTCTAAGTGCTGATATGTAGAGCGCGCAATCACATCTTTGCTCTAAGGGGTGTTTTTGAAACCCTGTGTTGCCACTTTGCACTTGTATAGTGTTGTGATTCAGTGATAAGGTCATCAGGCTGTCAGTCAGAGCGAAGAGCTAATCTTTGCGTTGTGTATTGGCATCTCGTAGCCTTCTAAATGCGGTTTGCGTTGGGATCCAGAATTAGATGACATCAGGGCACCATCCCTCACTTGGCTGGAAGTGAGGGAAACCACTGCAGCAGCCATATGCCCATTTCATCATGTGAAAAAGAGATGAGGCCAAATTATTCACGCTGCTGAGTGACAGAAACCTGCTGTCACATGAATTAACTCTTGGATATTTGATGGAGCGCTAGCCCTGGCTAAGGGCAATTTACAAAGCCCCCAACCACCCAACACTGCTCCCCACTTATACTCCACTCCCCTGCCTTACCATTCCTATCTTGCAGCCTTATTGCATGAAGCCTATTCATCTGCACAGTGTTGAAACATGGCATAGGGTGCTGATATCTGATGGCATCTCTATCATCTAAGCAGGGACTCGCCTCAGAAAAAATGTTAGGTGAGGGGTGGTTGATTGGTTGAGAGAGGGCAGGCAGGGCAGTTAGCATGGATAATGTTTTGAAATTTCATGTACATAGCAGTTACTAAAAGAGCTGGCTGTTTTTGTGATTCCACAGACTGCTCAAGGTAATAATTTTATTTAAAAGCCTAAATCATAGTCAGGTGTTACTCAGAAGAGAATTTGTGAATACATGACTTTGTCGGTTATAGGGATGTAATGATTATAGGGATGTCCAATAATCGGCCCACTGATATTATCGGCCCGATATTGGCATAAAAATGTAATATCGGTGAATATCGGTATCGGTTTTTTTGCCTATTATTAAAACCGATAAAATAATGCCTTGATTTCACCGGCATTTACCGACGCGTAAATGAAGCATTGTTTGTAGCTGAAAGAAATGTGCAGTTTTCAAAATTGTACAGTAGAGTTCCACACTAATAGACTCATGGAGGGAGGGAGCGAAAATAAAAAATGGCATTTTTTCCACAACTTAACTCTTTCTCCACCAATGATGAGATTTTCCGTCACTCCGTGTTTTCACTGTTACACTTGAAGCTGTTGCGGATTGTGTGAATTACTTTCCTTAGTCCAAAAACAAACAATTAAGCAGCTTTTTTGGAAAAATGACAGACCGGGTTTAATGTTTTTGCACTGGAGTCTCCGTATCCCATGGCAACACATCCAGCGGCAGTCACTGAATGAGGAAGTGCAGACTGTGCAGGAACCGTGTGCCGTTTCAAAAGCCTTAAAGATGATTATGGAGACAGAGTCTGACAATTCAATATATGATGGAGCCACAGAAGAAGCATTTAGAGACAGGAACGGAGAAATAGAAGGTGAGGGAGATGGACACGGAACACGGGAAACACGGAGCGGCTCAGGTCTGACACGGAGATGCGGGGGGGCACGGAGCGACACTGAGAAAATGACAGACAGGAGGAAGAGAAGACATTTGTAGAGGACATTCAAGGAGAAGACAGACACACAGACATGGGACAAGACAAAGGACAGCTAGTGTTCATCTGTTAGAGTGAGTTCAGATTCAGACTGAGGACACAGAACAGATTCAGCTGTAGAATGTCAGCAGGGACACAGGGAAGACACTGTTTGATTTGGCTTTAGTATAAATAAATACATAATTCATACATAGATAAATAACTAGATGTCCATATAATTATTTACAGATCAAACACAGCAGGTAGGCCAACAGGAGGATGGTACAGCCAAAAGGCCAGAAATCTACAGTATTTAGTAAATTTGTTTCTTTTTTTCTTGAAAATGAGGAATATTGAAGTGTTTATAATCAAAAAACTAAACTACTATGTGGAAGACTTATAACTGATGTATGTAAATGTGTAAAGTTTAGAAGGAACCTGGTGCTTTAGAAGATGTTTGGTCTAAAGTTTGGTGTAGATTCCTCTAATATTTTGTGGAATGATGGGATATCTTAGAGCTGTTTGTTATTATTATTGTTGTTATTATTATTTTATTTTGTGATTTTGAATACAGTGTTACTGTTGGTAAATGAGAAAGAGTCAAAAATGTAAATAGGAAATCAATTTTATCTTGAAAATCAATATCTTTGAAAAAAAATGCAGTTTTCTCAGTTTTTTGCTCAAAATTCAGTTTTTTTCCTGAAAATGACCAATATTCAAATGTTCATATCTCATGAACGAATGAAGATAGAATAAAATCGTTTCTTGAGTTTAAAAGTTGAAGTTCTGTTCTTTCTTTTGATGTATTCAGTGTTCACATACTCCTAACACAACATTTTCAGTCAGCCTCCAAAGATTAGTGAAAATGACCAAAAAGGCTGGCGCTGGCTACCAACTCACTGGAAAATGCTCTGGCAGGGAAAGAGTTAAGTTGAAGTATGTATTCTTTGCACAGACAGTGTTTACATTTTGAAAGCCTTGTTGCATTTGAGAATGCATCCAACGGGGCATCACAATAAAATTAGGCATGATGTGTTAATTCCATGACAGGAGATATGTGATGTTACCTAAAATTAGTTTAATATCCCACATATATCGGCAGCGATATCGGTAGATATCGGAATCGGAAATTAAGCGTTGGACAATATCGGCATATCGGTTTTTGGCAAAAAGCCAATATCGGACATCCCTACCCAAAATCCATTTAAATAACATAACATTAGAAACTGAGTTGTCAAGATGATAAACAGAACAATGTATATGGCAAAAGCATAACATTGTCACTAATGCCCATATCTTGTTGATACATAAGCTCTCTAGGTTGAAGTAAAACAACTGTACACCTTTAGTGCTGACAGACTCTAAAGCAGTGGCTCTCAACCTTTTTTGAACAAATGCCCCCTTACCTCATCATTAGCCTCGTGCCGCCCCTCGCCCCCCCTCACCAAAAGAATGGGGGCTATTAACATGCCTAATGATGGAGATGGTAATAAGAATCTAATTCTTCTTCTTAATAATAATAATAATAATAATAATAATAATAATAACAATACTAATAGTTGTCTAAGTGTTGGAAATGTTTCTGAGTATAATTATATATATGAGTATAATAATAATGTAGGCTATTTTTGAGGAAAGACCTCAAGTGGATATCCTAGGCTATTGTGCTGAGATGCTACCAGGTCTTTGGAACATTGTCCATGATCAAATTCAATATAAATTAATTTATTTTATGTATAGCCTACCCATTTCAGTTAAGCTGGAATGAAAATCAGTGAAGGAAATATATTATTACAACACTTGGAGATGGTGTGAAACTGTTGTATGTATTTGTGCATTTAAACAAATTAAGACACACATTTTTATCATCAACCAATCAAATGAACAACATGGCCCAATTGGCTAATAACATGTGTTCAGTGGCGCACTCAATTAAGCATATGTAGGCCTATGTATGATCCAGGTTTTTAAATTAACCACTATTTAACTGAAGGTGGAGAGTTGCAGGAAGAACCAGCCTCTCTCCCACTGTAAACAGTGAGCCAGACTTTATTATTAATAAAGAGATGTTGTACGAGGTCTCTAACCCAGTCTCTGTCTGGTTTACCTTCCGAGCGATCAGGTCGGAAATGCTCCGTTTCGAGTGCTTCTCCTTGAGGGCCTGGAAATGAGCCTCATCCCTAGACGCCTTTTCAGGATGTATTTTATTCAAGTGATCCTTTAAAAGTGAGGGTTTCATCACTTCACTAGAAAAAACTTGCTCGCAAGCAGCCACATCAGAAGATGAACATTTATAGGTGAGAGAATAAAGCCAAAGTTAATGTAATCGACACTATACTGCCTGCACTTTGTCTAGCTTTCTGCCATGTTGTTTGATTAAGTTTCAGTATTAAACTTTTTATACATAACTGTGCTTGTGAATATTTTGATTGGATGTGGATGTGTTTTAACCTGTGAAGCCAGGTTTAGCTGTTGTCAGCCGTCAGGAGCCATCAACCTCTCTCTGCCCAAAGATTCTAGAGCGCTCAGCGCTTAGTCAGCGCTGCATAGGAATTTGTTTATTGGCACTGCAATAGAGATAACATGCCAGTAGTAGTAAAACGAGAGCACCAGCAGTGCTGGTATTTCTAATAATGCCCAAAACATAGTTTTATCTCATTTCATATTCAAATGAGCCAATTTTGTTCTGATATATACAGTGACTGGTGTTAGTCACCCCATTTGTGCCTGAGTGCCCCCCTCAGCTTCCTCACTCAAAATGCTCCCCCGACATTGTCCAAACGCCCCCTGGGGGTCGTACCCTACTCTAAGGAATCGCTCAAAACAGACTGAAATAGTTAATGATTCACAATGGTGAAGTGTGCACACCATGAGTAAAAAGACCTTGGCTTGGTTGTTTGTCGCAGGATGCATTATAATATATATATATAATATAATTAAGACAAAGATTGTCTATTGGTAACTTAAACATGTTAACCTGATAGTAAAATGTAATATGAAAAAACGCTTTTGAAACATTTCTTTTTTTGTGGTAGTCCAGTAACAAATCCATTCACTCATATCACTGTTGAGACACATGGTCACACACGCACAGTGAAGTAAATAAATAAGCAGTTATTATTGTAGTAGGAACTAGCAATTAATATAGTAAGTCATAATGGGTTGCCATTACCTGCTTTCCTTTTATACAGGATAGTGCTGTTGAGTCATATGAAGTAGTGAGGAGTTACTGAGTGAAGCTGGATGTGAGTGAGGGGCTGTCCATAAAGGCAATTTTGGATCTGGTCTAGCCACCTCCCAACTCCTTAAGAAGGCACAAAATGTATGCAGTGGGCCTATATCTGCATATGCAAGGGATAATGCAGAAGCCAGAAACTTTTACTTTCATCTTATGTTCAAATGTAGCTTTCTGTTCATTTGTTTAAAACAAAATGTGCCATTTTGAGGTCCAGATTCCAGTCCTAATAATACATCCAGGCTTTCTTCGCCAACTAAGCCTCCTGCCCCCCTCCCCTCCTGTAATACCATCACCTACCAACTCCAGAGACAATGGGCATTTTCACACAGTGTACTCCAGTCCGTACCTGAGTATGCTGGACCCCAAAGTCCGCTTAAATTTGTCCATGTGAGGGCAGCTGTTCTGTGCTTGAGTACTGTGCATGAGTCCAGTTGAGAAGGTAGTCCTGGGTCCGGACTGCCTGTACTTGAGTACGGTACGTTGCCGTGTGGATGCAATACATGCCCGAGTCCGGAAGTGACCTAATCACCACTCCGACAACAGAAGTGGGTTAGTCACCACTAGACCATAGATGGTGCTCCAGTTGTCACCTTAAAAAGCCTCGTATCCGTGTGGCATGGGCTCGCCTTATCAACCTAACCACTTGGTGATATATCAGGGACAACAAAGGTCGCTCTTCTTCACTTTGCCTCAAACAGGCTAACAGATAGATAAGGGTTTGTCTTCTTCTGAGTTCCACATTATACGTACGTACGAACGTATCCAAGTATGATACAGATTTGAGTACCCTGTGTGAAAACACCCTATGAAGAGGAGTATAACTGATGAGTGGACTGAGCCAATTGAGTTTAGTAACTAACTGTGCTCTTAGGCCAGTCTATTTTAGATATATTCATTTTTTGTTGACAGGGTCGGGTTCAGTCTGGTTTTACACAGTTTTTTACACAGGTTATTAGCTGACATAGATAACCCAATATACTAGTGCTAGAGTGGACTGATCAGAATGATGCTATGTCCTCTGTATTTCAGAGGAAAAGGACTGTACGTTTTATTACTACATTGATCTAACACATGTATTTGCTTGATACTTTTTATACTAAGATATAGGCTATAAGATATATGTGATACACAAAATAGTAAAACAACTTTCCTTTCAAGCATGACTAATTTATCTGTTTTTATGTGTGTTTTTTTGTTTTGTTTTTTTTTGAAGGGTCATTTATGGATTCTCTGTAGTATAGTCACAAGCCTTTAAAGTTAGTCATTAAAAGTTCAAGATGTGTATGAGCTAAACTAAGGCTATGTTAATAGTAGTGGGGTATTTTTTTTAATGGATATTTCCCCCTCTCTGTTTAAAAAAAACAACATTGAGACGTGATCATTTTCGGTAAACTCTGCGTTTCTATGCCCTTGTATATCTATACCGTCAGGAGCATACCAGGCCTGTAGATGGCAGTGTAGTGGGATGAAGTACCATTAACCAATCAGCATCCTGAAAAGAATCACAACGAAACGTTACTTCTGCTATGAACCTATGGGTACATCCCCATCCTGGTTCCGCGTCTGAGACGTGTAACCAATACAATGCAATGCAAATGGTTTAGCCGGTGACTTAACTTACAATCACAAACTGCTTTTCTGATGTGACAGAGGGGATGAAAAAGGGTTTGAACTCTGAGTCGAACTGTGTTAGTTCTGTGGTCGTTAACAGCTGTTTTTCAGTTATGTTTTGTCTTTAGTTCATGAAATCTGCTGTCCACGGACATAATGATGATGTAATTTACCTTCTACTGAACTGGACAGAACAGATAAAGGTTAAACAAATTAAATAAACAAAATATGAAGTATGACAATGTGGAAACACCTCATGAAAGCCTCATTTTATCACGTAAATACACAAAGATCCTGTTAAGCAGCTGTAGTTGGTGCTACATAGCTAAGATGCTAACATTCGCTAGCAAACTTACTCATTTTCTCATTTAATCTTTGTAACTTCACTTGTTAGCTCCTCTTCCTCTGAACTGTATCGTCACATGTGAACTTGGTGGAGTATTTCCTTCATCCGTCTGAGAATCTCCGTTTTCGCGTCTCCCTGTATTTACACACAAACACGAACACGGAAATTTGCAGAAATCTCCACTTTGGCTGGAGTTATTAGAAACCTTCTTTTACTGTGCAAGTGCCCATCATTGTAGCGTAAACATAGGCACCAACACAGACAAACATCTCTGCTTACAAAATCCCTGGCTATGTGTAAACGGCGCCTTAAACATTTGGGAGAGTCAGTGAGAAATGTGGTGACCCAGTCCAACCCAGCACAGCCACTCCTTCTCCCTGTTGAAGAAAGGCAAAAGCGGAGCAAGTGATGCAAAGTTGAAATCACCTTGACATTAGGGTAAACTATCCATAGTTTGCAGAATCGTATATCAGCACATTTTATTTAGTGAATGGGTTATAGATTTGCTTGAAACTGTACAGGAATTCATTGTTATCATTAGTGTTGAGGAAAAGATCTGAGTTACTGATGGATGACTTCCAACAAACTCAAATATTAGTATTATCATTGTGAGTGTGTTGGCATGCAGATGTGAGCATTATACTTTAGGCATTACTGTGTCGAGACCCATAAATCCACAAGAATCTGTCTGAAAATGTTTTAGCCTTCTTTCAAAACACTAGCTGTAATACTTCCAGAGAGTCCCCATCAAAAGTCAGATATGAAAGGTGCATTTGTCTTATAGAAGCATCAGTCTTCACTTTGAATCTGACCTCTGCCTCTCAGTCTTAAAACCAACTGTCTGTCAGCAGCACACTTAGAAACCTGTCTGCCCTTGGTGGACAAACAGCAAATATTTTCTGGACTCAGAAAACAATCACTATTGTTTTTTTTTTTTTGTTTTTTTGCAGAGGTGGGAAGTAAAGTACAATCACTTCAAAGATTCAAAGGTTCTTTAATGTCAATTCACTAGATGCATAAATATACAGAGAATTGAGATACTGTTTCTCTCTCACATTGTTCAATGTCATGAATTAAAAAACAAAAGGTAAAAATAGAATAAGAATATATACAGTATAAAGAGTAAACTATAACAGGATATAAAGTATATCCTGAATAAATATACAGTATAAAGAGTAAACTATAACAGGATATAAAGTGTACATGTCAATCTATTTACAGTAGCAGCAGTAGTGCAATACAGTAATGATAATGGTTATGAGATGAGAAGGTGCATAATGGAACCAAACAGCAACAGATGTGACAATAGTGCAATGTTAATATAAAGTGCAGAAGACACTTTGTTATTGTGCTTAAAAATGCAGGATAGAAAAAGCTTGAATTTTAAAATGCACACCTCCCTTCTGCAGCTCTCATTTCTATATCCTCATCAAAAACACAGATTATATGATATTATTTCATGCTGACATGGAAAAGTAAAGCCAAAATATCACAGTTATGGGAGCTGCAGTGTGATATTTGAATTTCTGCAACATTTGCACAAAATGGTCAATGAGCACAAACCATTTCATTGTCCAAGTGTCAAAGTTCAAGGCTGCTGTGACCTGTCCATGTCTGTCCATGAGCAGGATATCCCAGAAATACCTAGAGGGATTTTTTTTTCTAATTTCACACGAGCATTCACTAGGACTTGAGGATGGACTGATTGGAGCTGGGTGTCCATAACAGCTAGTAACTGAAAGAACTGCATCAACGGATGAGGATGCAAGGACAGTGGCCACAACTGACCGAATTTATGGTTCTTGTTACATTTTAGTACAAATATTAAACAAACACTTGCTTTGATTTTAAGGCATTTAAGGGATTTGCATCATTCCACGCTTTCACATCGTAAATGGATGGAACAATAGCAAACAGAAAAGACAACGATCCCTTGGTAAATCCATCACTTAATCGACAAGGAAGACATAAAGACCAGAAAATACAGGAAACTCGATTATGAAGAAAAGGTCTCATTATTTTCAAGATCAGTCACTGACATTAAAAACTAATTTGCACATTGTAGAAAAGATAATCATTATTTATCTAGACTGTTTCAGTATATAGATTTGTTAGAATGGCTTTATAGTCTTCAGATTATTTAATATATGACTTGAGCTTCAGTTTACATCATACAAAAAGCCACCAGAAATGTCCTTCTGATATCTACTTTGACATTCATATTTTGAGTACATTTCAGAGTCTTTTTTTTCCACTTTTGCATGTACAAAGAAGTTGAATCTGTACTTGTGCTTTTGTCTGTCTTACACACAATTAGCTCTATTTCTCCTTGAATGAAGAACATGTGTAATTTTTCCACCACCGTTATTCTTGTTGTAGTGAAACTCTTAAGTTAATGGCTGTTAGCTTGGATCAGTCCCTCAAGATGCCTTTTATAATAATAATAAGAATAATACATCACACTTAAATAGCATTTTTTTGGACACTCAACGACGCTTTACAAACAAACAGACCAAAAAGAGAGAAAAAGAGGCTCAAGAAAATGCAGTGAGTAGTGATTTGAAGTTTTGTATTTATAAGCTCAAAAAGCAGTCATTGAAAAGGATTTATATATTTATCATTGCACTTCACTCTTCACAAAGAGTTAAGACTGATATCAGTGCAGGGGTGATTCTAGGATCAGAGTTTAGGGGTGTGGAACACCCAGTGTGCTATCTGGCCAGGCAAAAGAAATTTCACAGTTTTGTACATTTTAAAGCAATTTCAGACCTTCATTCCCACGTTTGTGAAAAAAAGCAAGAAAGAAAGAAAGAAGAAAGAAAGAAAGAAAGAAGAAAGAAAGAAAAGAAAAAACAAACAAACAAACAAACATTTTTTGGGTAGGGGGAAACTCTGTGACTAAACCATTAAATCTGATAAAAGTTATTTAAATGCTGAGCCACAGTAAAAGAGGAATGGATTGAAATCATAAAAGAAATAAACAATAACCACATACAACAGCTCCTCAACATATGCTATATGAGAGAATGGGTTTAACTCCAGAGGAATATTAGTCTCAGAGCTACCAGATCTACTTCAAAACACTGTCTGCACATGACTACATTCACTTTACAGGTTCTATCAGTGGAATTTATAATCTGCTGTATACATGTACATAAACCAATATATGTGTGTAACACTTCATCATATATCTGGAAAACATCAGCAAACCAGCACTTTTGTCAATTGTTTTCCGAATAATCTGATTAAAATACGTACCCATGGGTATAAATAAAGTCACCTTGAACCTTGAACCTTGAACATTTGATCTCTGAGGCAGATAATTTCTAAAAAATTGTAGACCAGTGTATATGTTAAGTGTCTCTCTGCTCCCCTCTCTCTCTTAGTGCTTTAACTAAAAGGCAAATAACCAAACGTGTTTTTATCTAATAAGAGCTATGAACTGGTACATTTATTCAACTTAAAACATCATTGTAATGGAATATTTGGTTGCTGTGGAAAATTAGGTTAAATGAGTTGATCTTACACTCTTACCTGAATCTGGCTCTTTTGTAGAAAAAAACAATCATATGTCCATGATGAGGCTGTCTGTCTGTCTGTCTGTCTGTTTACACACCACATACACACACACACACACACACACACACACACACACACACACCACACACACACACACGCAATAGGAGTTAATGGGCATCCAGTCAGTTAGCCAGTTACATAAAGACAGTAACCCCTTGTCTTTAATATGACACATGCACAAGACACAACAGCAGCTTCTCTCAGTCCAAGTTAAAACAGAGGACAGAGGTTTGACTGAACCACCTGGAACATTTCCTAGGTTGAAAAAACATCAGCTAACTCCTACCTAACAACATAAACAGTGCTATATGTTTCAATGCAGCAAAAATAGGGACTGGTGATGATAATAATGTCTTGGTATTAAGTGGTAGAAGTATAGAAATGTGTCACATGTCCTGGTTTAAACCAGGCACTAACAACACTACTGTACCCCAACTCCGGAAGGCAGCGCCAGTGTGCACTGCTCTATACAGGTGAAGCCTCAGAGTCTGAGTCATGGATCAAACCATTTTCGAGACAAGGTGGGGGTGCTGTATTTTTGTTGTTAAAATATTACATTTCAACCATGTACTGTATATGGTTTTGACATTTTTCTAGCATGTTAAGAATGCACATAAAGTAAATAAGAAATTTCAGCAACCTTAAAATATTTTAGGGGTGCTGGGAATCAATTTAGGGGTGCTTCAGCACTCCCAAAAATCGACAAAAAACAACCATGCATCAGTATAATATATTAACCCTTTCATGCATAGTGGTCACTACAGTGGACATCTATTCTACAGCTGTTCTCTTGTATATTTGTATATTTTGTGTTTAGTTCCATATCAGCCAACACAGTGGACGCTTATGCATCATCCCATACACTGCAATTCATACCATTACTGTAACTTTGCTGTTCTTGATAAACCTGATCTGCACTAACATGTTTGAGAGTAAATCAAGTGCTTGTTCTTGTTATTAGACTGTAATTAACATTTTTTTTTTTTTTTTTAACAAAATGGCTTCTTTTTTGCATATTATCTCCATGAAGTGAGTAATGACCTGTATTAGTGTATGTTGAAATGTGAGAAAACATCAGATTAGCTGCATTAAAAATGTTTTTATTTCATAGTTTTCACACAGTATATCAGTAAATATGTTTCTTTGCTTCAAAAATTAAATAGCATGGTGTCCAGCTGAATGGATATTTTTGCAGCTCCATGAAAAATAGGTTCATAAAAAATGTCAATTGCATTGTTTTTTTTAATACCTAGAGGAATAAAAACACTCAGAAAAAAAAAACTTAATTAAGGTTCTCATAATTCATGCATGAAAGGGTTAAAATGGAAGCTCATCTGTTTTCTGGAGTTGAGTAAGTGGCATTAAAACGCTCTCAGTGCGGGCTGCCTTTTAGTATCTTATCAAACTTTGAAGCCTCTGCAGCCGCTGAAGTGATTTTATGTGTCATTTGTTGATCAACAACCTTTGTCGACCTTTGTCGTTATTACAGTCATTTCATGGTATAGAGCAGTTAGCACGTCACTTAATGAACCTTTGAGGTTCTTGGGAAGCAGTAGAAGCAGCAGTATAAAGGAGTGATGGTTTGAGAATGCCAGGGAGTGACCTTACAGGAACAGCGGCACTGCCTTGTCTCCAATCTACCTTCTCTGTGCTGATTTTATTTCAGTGAGAGCCTGAATGGCTTTCACTGGCAGCTCTCCATTCAATAAAGGGGAGAAAGAGGAAACTCATCTCCACATCACTGCAGAGTTGAAGGGGATTACCACACTTTTACTTTTTCGTATAATACTTATCAGCCCTTAGCAGATACATTTTAAGGTAGTTCTGTAAACTTTATATGCATTTGTATTATGTGCTGAGTTCAAACTGGCTCAGATTTTACTCACATTTCAGTTCATTAATATGAATTCATTCTTTACAATTTCACCTGTAACAAAACATCCATTGAATTTTAAATAATGGTGTCAATACACAAAATGTCATCTACATAAACTCAACAAGTGGTGCCAGGCACAACAAACCCTGCCCCTCACACGTATTGTAGCTTATTTTAGCATCGATCCAGCTGATGTCATCATGTCTATGTGTGTGGTGATGTCAGTATATCAATGCCTCTATATATTTGCCAAGTTTGAAGTAAACTGAAAAACAAATTGATGTTTTATAGATATTTGAAGTTTCACCCTATAAGTAAATGGGATTCAAAAAATTCAGAAAAAATGTGAACTTTTACCTACTTTCCCCAAAATGTAACCACATCTATTCTGGGTCACTGGTAATCTCAAAACCCAATTTGGTATGAATTAAACAAATAGTTTTGCTGCTACAGGCATTTTAAATTTTGCTCATCATGAGTACATGGGGAAAAAAAAAAAGATTAAAAGAGTTAATTAAAAATTTAAACTTTGACTTGCTTTTCCCAAAATGTAATGATATCTATTCTGGGTCACTGGCAATCTATAAATACAATTTGGTATGAATTCAACAAAAAGTTTTGCTGCTACAGATATTTGAAATTTTGCCCATTATAAGCAAATTCTTCAAAATTTGATCCTTGACCTAGTGTTCCCAAAATGTAATCAGATCTATTCTGGATCACTGGCAATCTCTAAACCAAATTTGGTATGAATTCAACCACTAGTTTTGCTGCTAGAGTGTGAACAAAGAAACAAACAGACCAAACCAAAAACAATACCCCTTGCCTGCCCTTTGGGATGTGGGGTAAATATTTATTCTTCCATTGTTTTTGAAAGCGACAGAAATCCCAAAGCAATTTACTCGATAAAAATTTGTTTATACTACAAAACACAAGACTATTAAGTGTGAGTCCCTCAAATAGACCAAGACAGTCTGAATAAAAGTCAATTAAATATGTTGCCTAAAGATTTCAAAGAGTATGAGAAAATAAATCTGCTGGTGCAACATTCAATGCTCAATGAGACTCACAAGGCCGTACAGGAAGTTCATCTAAGAAATCAAAACATCAGAAACATCAGTGATACTGTTCTTTTGTTTGGCAATAGCTGTTGGGAAATTTCAACTCACCTCTGTCCAAAACTCAGGAGGTCAACCTTGAGAAGAGTTGACAAGATTACAGGCTTATTGTTTTTGTACTCAGTGCCAGCTACAAAGTAATCTCTTGCTGCTAAAATTACTGGCTTAAATAAATTAATTGAATCATACTAAATATTTTAAGGGATTACAATTAGAATCATGTTCATTTGATCATGTGACTAAAATGTTCATTAAAAAGTTTTGAAACTGTTTTCAACTTTGTTATCTCCCCTGATGTTAAAGAATTACAATGATGAAGAAAATGTAGTCCTAGATATTTTAAGAGGGGAAAAAAATTGCCCATTTTATGCTAAAGTACTCCTGTATCTCCGGTTTGTGTAACTAATTAAGAGATCACATTTTTAACAAACTTTAAAAACTGCTTAACCACAGGTCTCTACTGTGAGAGCCATCCATCAATTTGTAATGCCTGGAGAGCTCTGAAGTAATTTTCTGTGCTTGGACAGAGGCTTAAGAATAGCATACGCACAGAGATTTCTGAGCAAGGTGATCATGAGTTTAAGACATGCTGTCCATTTGCAGACTCAGTAGAGCTGAACTTTCTGGGATTGAAAATTGAACACTTGTAGGAGTGCAGGCAATGGCATCTCACCAAATCATCTGATAAACTGGAGCCAATGGTCCATATTTCACTGAATAATTCAGTATTCAAATCCAAAATCTGGAGAGGCTGTTGAGCAGAGTGTTTAAGAGTTAAGAGGAGCAAAAGAATGGGACCAAAATAAGTGCACACAACTACTACCAAATTAACAAATGAATGACCATGCAACAAGCTTGCTCAATTTTGTTTCATCCATCCATCCATCCATCCATCCATCCATCCATCCATCCATCCATCCATCCATAAACATAACTGAACAGGGAGTTTTAAAACTGAATTTGTTTGCTATTTTCTATTCCAGACTGTAACTTGAGAGTATTAAACTGTTCAGTGTTTCACTCTGTGCTTTCCAAACCCAGTTGCTCCTTTGTAATGTGTTCATTACAGTCTCATTATGCTCAAATGATGTACTTTGTTCCTCATCACTGTGTTTGGCAGGCCAGTTGGCGGTGGGAACCTGTGAAATAGTGATGCTCAACAGAGACAGCAGTGTCCCTAGACGAACCATCGCTAGGCAGACGGCCCGCTGCGCCTGCCGGAGAGGCCAGATCGCTGGGACCACCAGAGCAAGGCCGGCATGTGTAGATGGTGAGTTCAATGAGCATTTCATCTTTTGTTTCCAAGAACATGAAAAGGGAGGGCTACAGTTGGTCCCACAGAGTTTAATTTAGTTCATAAAAGCATAAATCTTCCCACTAAAGACAATATTCTCTCACCTGGACAACACCACTCTGGCAGTGGGTCAAACCCTCATACTGGGGTTTTTAGTCTACCATTTGTCTGCACATTGTCAATTTAATTTCCTGTCTCAGACTACTTTATTCACCCAGGAGAAGTGTTTTAACTAGACTTCTGCACTGTACATTTATTTTGTGTGAAACAAGATCTCTTTTTAATATACACAATGTGAGCTCAGGGATTTTTGCTTGTGCAATCTAAACTCATAACTCAAAGTCTGATGCAGTGGTAAATAAAAAGTTGATCATCCACCCTGGATAAACAAGCAGTAAAACAGTTGCTATTAACATTCAGTTTAACTTAAATGTAGCTGTACCAAGGGTACTGAATTGTTTTTTGTTTGTTAGTGACAAAGTAGGTAATCTGGTAAACAGTGCTAGTTCAATTATATTTGGTCTCAATATTATTATAATATATAAAGGATTGTTATGTGTTTATTTTTCATGACACACAGTTATCTGGTATTAGTAAGTATTGTTTACCTTCTCATGTGCATACATTAAGGTTGCCTTGGAGACTTTTCAGCTCTGGGTGTTGATTGTTTGTTGACGATAGCATTTCCCAGGTAACATTAGCCAAATGTTGTCCATATAGGGCCAAATCTACAGAGAATGGATTGCACCCACTTACTGAACAGGGAACTTTATTTTAGACATGCCTGCAATTTGCTCCATTTTAGGGGCCTGTTCACAAAAGATTTGATGCTTATCATATGCTGGCAAAATATGTCCATAAACATTTTTTTGTGTCAGAGATTCCTCTGCTTTTCAGCCACAGATCCATCATGACAACTAGTGAAACTGTAAAAACCCTCAAATTGTGAAGAGACGTGCAGACAGAGCTCTCCACAGTCAGTCCAATGCATAATCAACTGAAATGTCCAATGAAATAGGCATCAGCTATTAATATAGTTCAGGTCTGAAACATGTTTGATTAATGTATGACTATTACGTGTCACTGACTATATCTTTGATTTTTTCAGAAATGTTACGGATATTCTGTTTGGTATTACAGATATGTGTGTGGCAGTATCTCTGAACTACAAAAGAGACTGTATCCATTCACAACAGTGCAGCAGCTGTAACTTTAATGGCAGCAGACTGATTGAGGTATATTAAAATTGTGTTCTGCAGCTCTCAAAAGACATTAGTATGCATGTTAATTACACTGGTGCTATCTGCTTGGCAGCACAGTTTGCAGTGAATTCTAACCCTTGTGGCTGATTGTGCAATGTGCACAATAGTTTTGTCTCATTTGTACCAGTTTTGCATCTGCAAAAGACACAATCCATGAGTGCAGTTGCTCTGCACTTTTGAAATCTCAAGATTGCATTTCAGTTGTTGCTAAAACCAAACCAATCACGCTAGAGCCACATTAAGTTAGGTTGACATACACAGCACAGGTGTAAGAGCCAGCTGCAGTACACACGCTAATGTTTGGGCTGCAGCGGGAGATAAGTGTAGCTACCCGATCCGTACCCAGAAACCAGATCGGTACCCCACATCCGCGAAATTGCGTCACATCCGTCATTCAACATTATCATTTACAGCTCATTCCACATGCGCATTTCTCTGCTTTACGATTTATGGCACACTGCCATAGTGACAATGCATATGTAACTCTTAATATAACAATAATACAGGGTATTAAAAAAAAAAAATTAACCGATTTCATGACGCATTGCTTCAGTTTTCAAGCATCGTCGTGGAATGAGTTGGTGACCATTTGAAGAAGGACTTATCTAAGTTTTGAATGGCTGCCTCGATGACCTTAAACACTGAATAACAACAGTGATCAACTCAGTGGATTGTGATTTGCTGATATGCATCTGGGAGGAATTCTCTTATTGCGTTGATGTTGCCCATGCTGCAGGTACTGGCCACATTGAACATTGTAAGACAGGAAATAAAAGTTGATTGTGAGTAGAATACTTGGGACTTGGCTAAAGTTTTCTATTGCTTTTCCTTATTAAAATATTGCATAATGAAATCAGTTCATTCTTTTTGAATAACCCTGTATATAAAACAATATGCCGCCACTGCATGAAATTCACGGCAGTTTCAGGAGGTTCACATGTTACATCTGTTAGTTTTAAGTTAAGAACTTGAGTGACAGTTTTTTTTCTTTTTCAGCAGAGAATGTTGTCAGTTTATAAAAATTTCTGCCCTAAGATTAATTAATGTAATAATAACAATAATAATAATAATAATAATAATAATAATAATTCTTATTATTAATATGTTATTCATTAATATTCTTACTTTTTAGTGGATCACTGTATCGTGGTAGTGTTGCAAAATCAATAAAAAAAAAACACTGGACAAGTTTTGTGGTTTTTTTTGATTATCAGTTTGTGTTTAAATAATCAATCGGTGTCAATGGTTCTAGGGCTATGTTGCATCTGCATTTCTCATAGCAGTCTCTTCGAACAGAATGTCTTTTCTGTTCAAGTAGGATTTTATTTCAATTCAAGGAACATCTGGAATCAGTTCAATTAAAACCACAATGTATATTTTATTAAATGTAAACATAATAACAGTAGATGTAACGTGTAGATGTGTTTCTCTGTGCTTAGTGCTTGTGGGGTACCAGTCTGCTTTCTGGGTACAGATCAGGTAGCGACAACACTGACTGTTCCCTCAGGAGAAAATGTGACTGAGAACTCTGTTTTAAATATAACCTGTTTTATTCATCTGAGACAGTTGTATAATGTTTTCTTCAGCACATCTGTCATGTTCAACCTCTGACGGAAAATAAATCATATTTAAATCAAAAATAACCTTCTGATGTCTTCACAGCTAATAGTGGTTTGATTTATATCGTGATACATATCAATATTGTCTGATATGAAGAAAATTATTGTGATATGATTTTTTTCCCATATCGCCCAGCCCTTTGTTTCACGATAATAGCCCCAGCCAGCTGATTGCTCCTCATTCACACTAACAACAGTAGCAAATATTAGGTTTGTGTCAGAGTGAACATTAAGTAGTGAAAGAGCTCCTTATGTGTGTGAGAGTAATTTAAAGCCCGGGATGAGGATGGTGGCTTCTGCTATAAAACTGGAGTTTGTTTTCAGTATTGTGTCTTTAAGGCCATTTTCCCTAATGTCAAGCTTTAACAGCAGCAACAAAGTGCAATTGCCAAAAAAAAACCCAAACTTGGACAAAACATATGGGTTTCCTCCTTCCTTCATTAAAAGCAACTGCTGATGTAATTTGGTTGTTTAACCAGGCAATCAATAATCACTTTGCGTGTCTGCCTTTTTGATGTCTTCTCAATTGGTGACTGTGTGGTTGGTTGTCTGAGTTAGGCCATCCTCCATCAGCCAGTGTGATGTCTGCAAATTGGTAATCACTTTGTGCCTCTCTGCTTGTCCTCAGGGTGTATCATGTTGAATTTTCCTCCTCCACCGGTGTTTTTAATATACTCCAGCTGAAAAGATCACTGGTAATGGAGACAGTGTGGTGCTCAGCCACTTTGGAGATAAGATTTTATACTTTGAAGCCACTCTCTCTGTGTTATTGGACTATATCTAAGAGAGAGTGATGGGAGGGATGAGAGAACTATGGTGGCAGGGGGGTAGGGTTGGTGGGGGCGGCGTTGACACAGACCATCTGCAGTGTTGATTGGATCTCGCAATAGTACAATCACACATCAGATGCACCGATTAGTTCCATGACTCATGTTGGCCTTAATCTAATAGCCCTGCTTGGAGTCCATAGCCCTACAGTCCCTCGGCTGGTGTCACACTTCCTACACCGCTTTTAACCACCTCAGTCTCTCTGCAGTCGCCTCTCTGTAATACTCACCAGATGCTAATTAACTTAGAGAGAACTATGATTACAGCAGCAGGAAATTGATTATTACTGGCTTCCCGCTGCACCATGCCCTACACTCCATTAATAGCAAGTGCATTAAAGATGGAACCTGTTGCTCCCAGGCTCATTTAAAGGCTTTTCACTGACAGCTGAAATGATATCTATCATCACAAGCCTCAAGTGAGGTTGTTCCATATTGCATGAGATGCAAAACTTTCTTTCTGTTTACATGTGCTTTAACATAATAGAGGTGTATTGTGTAAGATTTTCAGAGATTGAGGAGTAATCTAGTTACACAAACGGCATATAATATCTCATGTGTTTTCATTAGTGAAGTTCACATTATCTTCCTCTTCAGGAAACGCATTCTCTGCATTTGACCCATCTTAGCAGGGTTAGGGCTGCATTTCCTCTAAGCCATTACCTTGAGCAAGGACACTTATTGGCATTGGATCATGTGGGAAGCCAGTAGAAAAACGTGACAAGGGAAAAACATTCACAAATTGTGACAGAAAGGCTGACCAGGAATTGAACCAAGAACCTTTTACTTGGAGAAGTATGAATCACTATGTTTTTGTTGCTCTTTATATCTACAAAGGAAATGGTCCAACACTGTTGCACTGCCATGTTTCTACAATAGCTCAGAATAGGTTCTCATTTTCCTTTACTCTGTTCTATTAGTGTGGGTGGTACCTAACATTAAGGTACTAAGCATACAGTAGCTAGTGTTGCACACATAGATAGTTTGAAAGAAGCTGTTGAAAGCTGTTTTAAAGCCTTGAGTTTGCATTTTGATTTTGGCCATATTATCTTTTAGGCTCCAGAAGTGATCATATCTGGACAGAAGGGTCAAGTTGAAGAGGGGCAAGTAATGATGAGTGAGCAAATGCTAAAAACTTAATCACTAACTAGGTGACTTATGTGAAGTCTGTCATGCAGCTCTCCTCTCAGTCCAAATCATTCATTCAATCATTTTCTGATCTGCTTAGTCTTCAGGAGGGTCACAGCCTAATTCCAGCTTCTAACAGGCAAAAGTGGGGTAAACCCTGGTCATCACAGTCCTGATATATACAGACAAACAACCATTCATTCTCACATTCACAACTATGGCTGATTTAGATTGACCAGTTTACCTATTAAAGTGGTTGTCTTTGGATGGTGGGAGAATGCTGAGCACCCAAAAAGAACCCATGTAAATCAGAAGACTCCACATAGACATAGATTACCTGATGCTATTTCACTGTGGTTTGGAAAAGAGACTGTTTTCCATTCTTCTGTGTTGAGCCATGGGTAAGAACAGAAGAGGAAATCTGATCAGTGGTCAGTAAATACAGCTTTCAGTAACAGTTGTAAGCTCTTGACATGTCTGAAATATACCTGTGATTAGACAAAGTCTGTGTCATCTGATAGATTTCCAACAGTCGCAGGAGCTGGATTATGTTTTTTTCTCAGACTGTTTCATTTGCAATAAGTTGAAAGGTAACTGCAATTTTCAGTATCACTAAACACTGTAACTCCAAGGACTATCATTAGTGGAGATTTGCCATGCCATGTGGAAATATGTTCAGGTATCCTCTGCGACCATTAGCTGATTCACATATTTGTTTTTGTCATGAATTCCTATTAATGGCTCCTCACTCCACACAAACCAATTTGCCTACTTATAAACATGTTTATTTGTTTGTATCTGCAGGGCTTTGGTTTGTGCTTTTTTATTTCACCAAGTTGTTATTAACCCTGTGAGGGCTCACTGTTCCCTTGGTCAGTTAAATACAATTCTCAGCAGCAGCACGCAGCAGCAGACCACTGTCTTTCCCACATGTGTGTTGATAGAACAGTGACCTTTAGAGAAAATCTAGCTACTACCAACTCCAAATGTACTGATTGTACAAAAGTGGAGAAATTTATGATAATAATGTTCACTACAATTATAAGCACTGTTGTAGCCTGAACATTTCACATGCATCTAAATGCCAAAACCTGGTTTTCTTTCTAGGGAGTCGAACCGATATACTAACAGCCTTGTGCTATAATACAGGTACATAACTGTCCAACATCACGCAATAGATCCCCTTCCATTTAATAGTCATTTGTTGTTGCAAAAGCTATGTTGGTTATTTCTTTGTGTAACAAATAATGTTCTTAACATTGATATTTTTCATCATTTGGCAGCTACTTGGCATTCTTCGCACAGTATGGATGCAGGCAGCTCATTAGCATGAAGACTACACAACAGATATGGAGGAGAAGGAGTGTAACACAGATCGGAGTAGTTGTGAACAGTTTCTGAACAGGAGAATTACTCCAGCTGAGATGAAACGAGGAGTGACTTCTGTCACATGGTTTAGATACGAAGAGACCAGACAAAAAAACATACGATATGAATATATCACACTGCACTCCACCAGACAGACTCAGTCATTAATATTCTATATTTTGTTACATCCTCAATTGAAGATTTTCACAAAGATTATAATGAATGGATAAAATAGTCAAATATGTCAGATAATATCAATAAAAAAGTTTTATTTGTTGAGTATGTCATTGAAAGTGCAATAAGAAAACTTTCCAAATAGACATTTTTACATAAGTGTGTAACAATGAGCTGCGTTACCATGGTCAGCTTAGCATAAATGCTGCATAATTTATTTTGGATGACAATGTAAGATGTTTAAAGACAACTGGTGACTCGTATGGATATATGGGTGAAGGAAACACACGTTTTAGTTAAGGAAAAACTATTTAATAAATTATTTTTAAAAATAATAAAATTGGGGTCGGTATGTGTCTGATGAGGGATTCGCATCCAGGTGTGGGGGCCTGGGTTTCCACTCTGTCTCTGAGCTGAGGAGAGAAGCCATGTATTAAGTGATTAGGTAATATAGTGGGTGGTTGAAATGTTGACGTGCAGCCTACCAACAGAGAAAATGATTGATAAAAATGATAAATGCATGGTAGACGTGAGCTTACTGGTGTTGTGTTCCTGGTGGAACAGTCCATTGAGCAAAACAGTCCCCGGGGAGTCAATGGGCCAATTGTTAGTGTATGTATAAGTAGTTGCCTTGTTCCAATTGGTACAACTTCCACCACTTGAGGGAGCATTGGTATAAATACCTCACAGTTGTCTTTGGTTGGTGTATGGATGTATGGAGTTTGGTTTTAGAGTTTTGCTGACGAGTTATTGAAATAAACGAGAAAGGTAAAAACCTTAAAGTGCCCCTGACGGAATTCACTTTGTACTATTTTTGCTGCCTTGATTGCTTGGCCAGCTTGACACTGTTGAAATTATGCTATATGTTTCTTCATCTATGACTGCATCAATTCCCAGTTGGATTGCTTTCTGTGTTTAGCATGCCTGTTCTTAGACACCATGCAGTTTTCCTCCAGTGTACCCTGCAGTCAAAGGCAGTTACAGATAGGTTATGGTGGTGATGAAGATTTGCAGTTATATTAGTCCCCAAGTGCCTTCAATGGCAGCTCACTGCTCATAATGTGCTGAGGCTAATGTTAATTTCAAGTGCTGTGTGCATGTGTGAGGATGGGTAAAATACAGGGACTCGACCAACAGCAGTAATAAACAAAATAAACATTTAACGTTTTATCTGGGTATGAAATGAGTGATAAGGTAAGATGGATGGATGGATGGATGGTCTATGTGTATTGATGAGTTTAATATGCTGACTAATATTCTTCTTCAGTTTTGTGTTCTTGGCAGAGGACTGCCATCGACCGTCAGGTGACAGCATGAAACAGGTTGTTTGCAGCTGTTAGCACAAAATGGTGCAGTTTATCATGTGACTGAATACAAACAGATGTGTTAAAGAGGATTATTTAAGATGCTAATTTCAATATTTCAGTTTTCTCACCTCTAAAAGACACATTTGTCTCAAAATGGCCAAGTCCTGATATTATAAAGCATTACATCATAGAATTTGTAAGTCCATTTATGATTCTTAAGCACTAGAAGTGTTGGGTTAATCCTTTTAAAAATACATTAATTTGTGTCAAGGGTTTTGCTATGAAGTCATGACAACTGGAAAGAAGTTCAGATATTCTGGTGAAATAACTCAGATAACAGATAATGAGTGCAGGACGGTGTAGTGAAAAATCTGAGACAGATGACTGCAATAACTTAGAGAGTTTGCACTGTTGAGTACAGTATTTTAAGGAAACCCTAAATGAATCTTCATATAGTTATGTCAGGGAGACTGTCTGACTATGCAGACTTTATAAGATACAATCATACTTTCCTGCTTTCTGTAAGCTCAGTCAGCTGAATTCTGTCTTCATCAAATCTCAAACTGACATGTTCCATGCTTGCCAATCACATACGAGCTGTCAAACCTTTAAAGTGTTGCCTCATTCCACTGTCATTCAGCTGTCATTTCTTTTTCATGACTGTTCTGGAACACTCATCCAGCTCATCACCTCAGCTCTGTCATCTGGTCCTAGTTTACTTCTCTGAAGGCATTACATCCTCAGTTCCACTGTGTCTAAGTGCTAAATATTTATTCCTTTTCTTCATGATGGTTCAATATTGCACCTGCAAACTTGGTCATTTTCTCTTCATTTCACTTTAACTCTGCGCTGATTGAAATGTTCTTGTTCTAAGTCATGATGTTTTTGCGTAACACATCTTCTCGCTTCGCTGTGTACTTCATTACAAACAAGGCTTGGTACTGTCTGGTTGACTTGTTAGACATTTTTTAGTTAAATAGTACAAATGTTATTCAGTAAATATTTTTTCCCTTTTCCATTATTTCTTAATAGTCTTATATCAGGGTTGTGGAGTATATTTTCAAACTTCAACTCAGAACAAGTACATTTGCGTTATGTTTTTAACCTGTAGTCTCTTCAGTGCAATGCAAAAGAAATCAGCTTTTCTCACACATAATTTGTGACAAGCTACATAGTACTTTATCATGTACTTTGATCTTTATTTTGACATATATGTTTAACCCTTAAAGACCCAAACATCCACTGCTGACCAAAAGCATCTACTAATCTAAAATGTTTCATACCTGTTGATCCACTAATCCTATCAATACATGTAAATAATTCAGATAAAATGCAGTTCGTCATGTTTTCATGGTCATCAGATATGACTCATTTAGATGTTCAGAGGCTCTGTAGTGAACGTGGAAACACTGTCATCTTCTACAACATTGATTCACCAGGAAAACACTTGTAGTTTGACAAATGGCAGTAGTTATAGGTGCCTGATTTAGGTTTAGTTAATGAAATACTATATTTTGATGAAAAAGTCATTCTTTCCTCATTTTTTTCTGATCTGACCTAATAACCTGTGAATTTACTGAGCTTTAATGAACATCCACATGATCAGTGAATTAGATATTGGAAACTACCTGATTTTCACTGAAAAATGCAAAATTCAGAGGATAAAATTATAATAAATGTTGATAAATTGCTCAGAAAAGACAAAAAAAATCATCTAAAAGTTTTTTGCACTAGTTCTGTGTCTTTAAGGGTTAAAAATACTGTTTTGTGGCAGAACTATGAAGCCTGAATTGTGTACTTTATACTGTTACAGAGGAATTTGGGACTCATCTCCACCTGTAGCTCCATTAATTTTCCTGACTTCTAAAATATTTGGATATACATTTTGAATGTCCAATAAATCCTGCAGAAGACGGCTACCGTTAGAAGCAGCATTCACATTCCCCTTCTCAAGTGGGGACATAACTAAATGACACTAGTGCCCTTGTTACAGTGGGTGTAGATGATAATGTGGAGCTTGTCAGTGTCATCATGAATGTAAAGCGATGAGATCTGTCACAGGCAATGAGCCCTCTGTTGTAAATATCTGAGAATAGATTCATCTGACCTGTCCATCATTAGTCACTCCCTCCCCTGAACAACAGTTAATAAGGAATTAATTACACTCAGTTAAACTGACACTCCCACATTGTTACACCTAATCTGCATGTGAAGTACCACATGCTGTAACAGGTGCCACAGCTTGCTGTCACACTTAGATATGTTAAACCTATGGAGTGTGTCTTCAACAGTTTGCATGCGCATTAAATGGGTTAGAGAAAGTAAACTCCTCTTGGAAAGTAAACTTATTGGAAGGATAGATTACTCTATATAGTGTTGTTTTGGCAGTGATCAACTGCTGTCTCAAAGTGTTTCTCTAAAATTGTGAGTCACATGTGAAACACTGCCAGAGACCATAAAAACCTGACAATCTGTTCTGTGCAGTCCATCTTTGTTTGCGTGTAGTGCTACCAGGGCTGATGATGATGTCCAATCTGTTTTTGGATGCGAAAGCATTGAGTACCACTTTAACAAAGCTCAATTGGATCAGTGCCCGGAGAACATGCAATGTTTTACTTTTAGCTTTCAGAAAAGTACATATGCAAACGGACCACTACAGCTAAAGTGTCCAGAAATAATCAGATACTCAGCTTCTTACAATTAAACAAAAGCCATGGGGAATATTGAACAAGATGTAGTGAACTTAAAGCAATAATTTATAACATTTCCAAGTTAGAACAACCTAAAGCAAGTAGGCTTTTATTATATATGGTTTGTTGAGTTGTGTACATACATTATACCAATGTTTAAATTAAGAGAAGTCTGTTATTTCCTTCATAGTCAGGTTGCTTAATGAAATTGCAGTTAAACAATGTTTCCTCTGGGTCTATGAAAGAATACTTCTAACCTAGGAGCCCCTGGAAGTGTTTCTGTAAAATACTAACTTCCAACATATTCAACACCAATGATATAGGTGAAAGAAAGATTTCCGCACAGGCCTCACCATAAAAAAAAAGTGTGTGTGTGTGTGTGTGTGTGTGTATATATTATATATATATATATATATAATATATATATTATATATATATATATATATAATATAATATATATATGTATATGGTTCAAGGTGACTTTGTTAATACCCATTGGTAGATTTGTTCTGCAGTCTGGCAAGGGCATCTCACACACAAAAAACATTAAAACCACAGGACACATACAGGGGACAGATTAAAAACAGCACAGATATGGACAGGTACTCCTAGCAGCTCGCTGATCAAGATTAAAACAGACTACAAATAAAGACAGAAAACAGACTAAATAAATAAATGTTGTCATATTGTCATTAATGTTATTCTTGAGACTCCTGAAAAAGCAATATGTGTTCTTAGATGCTAATCTCATGAAGCTGTGTTTTGGGAGAAGGTTTTGAAATCTCTCATGAGCTCCTAGGCTAAAATCCTTTGTTAAGTCTGAAGAAGTCTCATGCACAATATGATGCTTTTATCCACGTGGTAATGGTAAATTTGAATAATAGCATTAAACCACCTGACTATCTATCAATCAATCAATCAATCAATCAATCAGTCAGTCAGTCAATCAAATTTTATTTATGTAGCACCAAATTATAACAAAAGTTATCTCATGACACTTTACATATCGAGTTGGTCGAAAACCAGACTCTAAGCCAATTTACAGAAACCCAACAGAATCCTCCAGGAGCAAACACTTGTGACTGGTGACAGTGGCGAGAAAAACTTTCTTTAACAGGCAGAA